>NC_042999.1:173708489-173735989 GCF_006345805.1 Octopus sinensis
CGTGTTCCACCGTTAAAAATAATTTATTTTATATCTTCTGAAATTTTGACATTTTTATTATGTAAACATCTTACTAAATTTCCAAAATGGATGGAGAAAGTTTGAAGGGTTGATTTGGTATGATGGTTAGAATGTCATTGTTGCACAAGATGCGTGTTCAGGTCCCATAGGTAACCTTGAACTCCTTTTTTATTTGAGGTGAGTTTAACCACCTATTCTACACTCTATTATTTAAAGCTTTATCTAGTTCGAGTTCAACTGCTAAAAGTTAATTTACCACATCACCTTAAGTTTTAAGTTCGAAATCCACTGGCGTCTTCTCTGCATTGTGTCCTTTCATTGTCAATAAAGTAAGTACCAATGACGCATAAACTAAACGCTACTGGAGCATTGAGGCCAATATAAAATTCATGAGCTGTGACCAAGTTGCAAATCCTAATTGCTTAAATAATTTAGAGCGATGAATACAACTGGGCGTTGAACAAAATGAGTTGAGACATTTCGATTATAGACATGTGTCTTCTAATCTCTCGACAGACTACTTTACATTACATCATTCCAGAAACGATAAAATTAGTTTCTGAAATGGACTATTAACTATAATACGGAAACAATGTTTCTAGCCTTCTGGCGACATTAGATCATTCATTATTAATGCTAGCGTGGCAGATAAGTGCAGCAATCATTATTCGAAGTATTTAGCTCAGTCCTTTTGTATTTTGAGTTCAAACAGCTGAATTGTTACGTTTAAATTTCAGCCTCAAACGGTCGAAAAAATAAATGCAGTTAAGTAACAATATAGAAATATTTGGTTCTTATGATATGCCATAAATATGTATAACCTTCTAATATGTTATAAATAATTATTTATCTTCTTTTGCAATCATTTTTACCTTATTGTAATTTTAATTTTTCATTGATACTTCATTGTTCTCTGAAATATTGAGCCCACAAAGGAGTCTCTATCTTATGACTAGACCTGCAATGCATACCTGCCAATCTAACTTAATCATACTTTATTCATTAAAAAATGGAAAGGATATGTTGTACTACGTGGCTCTTTATGTAATCCTTGAAACATTAAGTCTGAAAAAGATTGACACGGTAGGGAATAATTTAAACTGGTGTTAATTAGCAACAATAACGTATTCTTGGCCATTAACATGGGATAAAAGTGGGTAATACATTATCGAAAACAAAATCAAGAACAAAATTACATTTGGGAAAACGTGGCAAATTCAATTTTATGACGTTAACTTCAGGAGACAAATGTCACTTGAGAAGACATTACCATCAACGACTAAAAATGGCTACATGAATGTGTACCAACAGGCAATTTTTTTCTTTTAAGAGTATTATTTTTGTATAATCATTTTTACTTCAAATTAGTACAAAACCTATTAAAATCCTTACTTCATTATTGAAAAGTGCCGACAGATGTTCGACTTCCTTTGTATAACCTGTTTAAGCATAAATTCATTTGAGTTTCCGCATTGTTGTCAAACGAAAATGCAAATGAAGAAAAATCGGTGCACTTTTTCCATCGAGGAACAGTTAAGGCATCACTTTCTCCAGTGTTATATAAATCATCGTCATCATCATCATCATCATCATCATCATCTGCCTCAGCAGAGAAGCAAAGTCAGAAAAAGTTTTTTTTTTCATCGCTGCATAAATCTATTGGCGATTCAGTTTCTTCCATCGATAAAGTCCGCTTATGTTTAGGCGCATTTGATGCTGGGGCGTCAATTGATGACGGCTGTAGCCTTGAAAAGTTTCGGAAACATCAATTGAGGACGTCCGGTCTTCTTTAATGAAACACCAATTGATGATGTCTGCCGTTTAAGGGTTAAATATAGCGTCTCGTTGCGGGAGAAGAAGCAGGATTTAATAAATATTGCTACAGTATTTCAAACAGTAACATGCAGGATATTAATACTCTGACCTTAAACTATCAGTATATAAAACATGTGTCGATGTTCCACTAAACGTTTTTGACCAACCGTTAAATAATAGGGGCTTCCAACAGTAAATCAGATGCTGAAAATATTTCCTCTGCTCTTTCTTGACACGGAAGCGCTGATTAGTAAACGGGAAGTTAGGCACGACGGCAGACATGTTTATGATGATTAGAGATCAGAGATTGTTGCATTTCAAGTGAATTCCCCAAAGTAACAAAAAAAAAAACGATGGAAAAGTATGTAGCTTGTAGTCGCAATGAATTAATCCGGACATCTAGCATGCCCGAAATTCTCTCCTCCTAGAGGGATGTTACCAGCTCTGGAATGATGGTGTAGTTCCAGTAAAGTAGAGTGCCTGAATATTTGCTGTACAGTATTTAAATTTTAATTTTATCTTCCATAGTTTTGAAACCAGATACTCCGCGTCTACAAATACAAAGACCGTGACAAAATAAGAAACTAATGTAACAATATAAATTAAATTTGTAAGCACAAATCTTTCGTAAATAATATTATTATACAAATGAGATATTTCTTTCGTAAGTGTGATATGATTATTGCGTGTAAGTAGAGAAGTATTAACATATTAAATGCGATATGTCGTCGAGGTATAATTTATGTTTTCTGAGACAGCACCGCAAGAACATATGACCTTCGGGTTAATTAACTAAGTGACCAAGCAATAAAGATTCCATTATCATAGAAAATATATAGCTTTAAGAGCGGTAGAAATAGATCAGAATAACTACTTTCTAATATTTTATGTCATAATTTGACTATCTAAATTCTAATACGGGTGAAGACTGTTCATACTTCGGCATTGTATAAAACAAACACCAGTCATGTACTTATTTTGAATTAAATGCAATTGATTACTTGCAAATGAATGTCATGCCTTTCAATTTATCGTGATAACATCAGTATAATGTAATATATATTCTTTTCTTTCATAAGAACAAGATTACAAATTTATTTTGCCAATGTGCCAAATATATACACAGTTGAGTATCTGACAGCCGTGCATTTACAAGAAAATTTGCAAGTCGGTGAACTGGAAACAAAATCTAGCTTACGAGGCAGTTCCTACTGTATCGCGTTCACAGTTTTGATGTCTCTCTCAAATCTAATATTAGTATTAATAAAGTAAAATTTCTTTAGTGCAAATCGAAATTTGGTCAATATCTCATCTTGTTTCGTTTATACATCAACTGGAAATTCCAGTTTTTAATCACTTTTAACAATAAAGTCAACGAATGATAATTTCCTTTTGTCTGTATACAATGCACTTTTGTATGAATTAAGAATCGATAGACACAAAAGTTTTAGTTTTGTGGTATATATTACATCGATTCGATAAAATTCTATTGACTGCCTATCACAAGATTTAAACTCAGAAAGTGAAGCCCCAAATATAAATCTGTAAATTATCGAACATTTGCTTCACGCCTGGATAAAGTAAAATAATGATTTTTACTTTGGTACAAGGTAACAATTTTGGTGAAGCTTTAGTTAATTTAGTTGATTTCAAAAGGAGATTGATAGTTATGGTATGGATGCGCGTAGGCCAAAAAGCAAAGTCAATGTCAAAAGGTCGTCTTTGAAATTAGAGTGTTAGTAAATGCAGCTAAGCACTTGAGGCACAACTCTATCTGTCAAAATATACTCGTGATTTTAATAGTTTATATTTTGTATTAGATACATGTCAAGCACTTGCGTCGAAAGCATATAGTTGATTTAAGCATTTACAGTTGTTTTAGTAATTAATTTATCATCTTTAAAAGGATCAAACTTGAAGTCCATCAGAACATGAAATGAATGAATAAGAAAAATAGACATAATTTTTAAAAAAAGCAATTGTTTACTTAGCTTCCTCTATAACAACTTCTCTGACCATAAATAATCACTCAGATCAGTCAATTCCTTTGTTAAATCTGATAACACTGGAAGAATGTAAACATATCACTTGAATAGACGAAGCTGCGTTTAAGGTCGTTAGAGTGTTGTTACAGGTTGTGACGGCAGCACTCGGTTTCACTGAGTACGTACACTTTTGATGTAGAATATCTGATACGGCGTGCTTCATCACGCAGTACATAAAACCTTCTCGGGGAACAGGTTGCGTGAGACGTGTTCTGTATATATCTGAGGTTTCGATGTGTAAAAACCACTTGAAAGAAGAGGAGTTAATTATAAATAGAATCCACTTTAGGATTTCATGTTTTCTTTGCAAACGAAAATATTTATAGAAGAACATAATGAATAGAATATTTAAGTAAATGACCATATTTGTGAACAATTAATATAAAAGTTTTACCTCTTTGATAGAACCACATTTCGACACCAACAATTTATCAGTGAGAATTTTGGAAATAGCAGCTAACACTTTACGAGAGAGATAACGAAATTACAATACAAACGTTGCCACTTGCCAAAGACAAGCCTTTAACGATATTATCATTTAATAAGATTCTATTCTACAAGTAAATAGTTTAGGCGGAAGAAACCATATTCGATTTAACTATGAAATAAGATTTTATAGAATAGTGAGAATGTATCAGAGGAACGCTCGAGGGAAACAATTAGCAATGATCTGAGAGCTAAATGAATGTTTATTTTAATAACCTCAATCAAAATGCAATATAAAGTAGGGGGTGGGGCGGTTCTTAACGATTTCAAACAATACGTGTATGAAGGAGCTGAATAAAAAAAAAACGATTTATACGACGTGAAAGTAGACCTCAATGTTTGCAGAAGTATTTGTAATTTAAATGTATTCAGTGTTTATAGTGGCGGCAGTCATGTCGATATGATATTGCATCTATTATTCGAGTTTGGAGAACAAGTAATGCAATTACATTTGGCAGCAAAGAATAGAAGATAGGCTCTGAACAGTGTCAAGTTGCTATGTATACCATACAAATTATAACATTTTCTTCATTATCACAATTGTATGCCTAGGTTTATTATTCTCATTTCAGAGGAAGTTGTACGCCTATTATTTACTGAATGCCTCCTCACGTATTATATATTATCCTGGACCTAATGATCACATTGTTATCTTAATAAATTGACATATATATATTATACACACACTCAATACATAACTATCAATGACATCAATCCTTCTGGCTTAGAAAGTCTCACTAAGCTACACTTCATTTAAGGTCAACAATTTCTACTCCTGTACAATTGTTTTAATCATTCTGTTCGTATGGCAAAATATTTACTCTAATCAAACTGACTTGTAGTAGATTGTTTCAAGATATCATTACCATCATCACCATCATCATTATTAACACCCTTCCTAGTTATAGACTAGCCCTGGCAATATTATCTAATAATAGTTTACTTTCAGTTAAACATTATAAGATGAAAAGAAAACATTTTTTTTCTTAGAAAATATGGTGACTTAATGAAAGCGAGGTATTTGAATTGCCTCGATACATTGTTCGAAAATCGTGTAGCTTTCATAATTTAACACACTGGATACACATCCTTTACAAAGAAGTTGTGAACGTAACACCGAAACAATGTAAATACTTTTTTGTTACTTAACATTCCTTTAAGAAAGTTTCTTTGCCAATTTATGGAATTCTTGGCATGGAATAAAGTTACGGATTGTGTAGAGAGTATCAAATCTAATTTACCGCAGTATATTACAGGCATTTATTTTAATGATTCCCAGATTCAACCTCAGCAGGATTTAAATCAGAAATTGAGAGTAACCTTACCAAATACTGTAATATATTCCGTCACACACGGGTCAAAGAAAATGTAGTTCCGCCTTAATTTCAACAGTTTTAACCTGGCTGGATTTGAACTTAAAGCCAGACATTCCTATAACAGATTTAGTAGAACCTTCAGTTCAAATCTCTGGAAAATTTTGTTCAATACAAAACTGCATTCTTTTACAATCTTACGAAAGAGGATAAAATAGAATTTATATTCCTTATGCTTCTCGCATAAGCTCGGTTCCAAGTTCGACAATCACTTCAGGTTCATGCATTAAAGTCGCTGATGATAAGCAGCTCATTGATTATTGGTATAGTATCTTGGTGTTTATCTAGTAAATCATAGGCATATACACTCGTTATTATTCAGTTCACTTGTCATCGTAGGATTATAAACATTATAGAGTTGCGCTTCCATTTCAAATTAGGGTTATTTGAAGCTTCATTAGCCTATTGGGTATAGCAACGGGAAGTAAAACTACTTAGTAGCAAGTGGGTGGGTCAAAGATCAGGCTAACACTAATTTCACTCTGCGCACTATTCTCCTTTTTTTTTATCTCCCCTCTTCATTTGTTATAATGTCTGCATAACAGTGAATCAGTTTCATATCGACAATTGTAAGTCTTCGTTTGGGCCTTTCAGAACCCGTTACATTCTATAAGTAAATAATCAATTCTATGCGTTTCTTATTTTCTTTATTTTGAATACATAAACAAATACCCTAGATGGAATTGGAGGTGGGTTATCTCACCTGTCCATGACTTCCAGGTGTTTTAACACCCAGCACTTTAAGACTGTATTTCCCACCATCCGGGTTCGTAGCCTACCGACAAGTACATTGCTGCTTTACATTAGACGTACGTTGTTGATAATGTTTATTACACTAGCGCTGCTTGTATTTCATATTTTGATTTATTCTTACGTACGCATTGTTTGGGCACACATCCCCCCTAATTTTGCACGATATATGCATATAAGTCTTTGATTGGCGATATGATTCATGTGAGATCCTGTTCGGGTACGTGATGTTGATAAACCACAAACATGGCGAAACATCGATTTCCATTACTTTACATATTATATCTTTAGTGTTCATGACTTTCAGGTATTTTAATACCCGTGCTTTTAGAGATTATTTTCCACCATACCAAAATGTAGCGTACCGGCATATACTCCTACCTGTTCATTAAAGATATATATATATATATATATATATATATATATTATATATATATATATATATATATATATATATATATATATATATATACCGGAGTAGACACATAAATGTGAAACAAGGTGGAAAAAAGAGTACTCAAATACCAGTGGTGAGTAATATGCTTTATTTAAAGCAGCAGAAAATTCAACAAAACCTGTTACTCTGAGTTTCACGTTTCCGTTCGTCGGACAGTTTTTGCTAGAATAGAACCGATATCGGCCTTCCAATGTTAGCATAAATTTAAACATTCAGCCAAGGCTTAACATCCGTTTTGTATGAAAACACACCTGTATCCCACCATAACATTTATCTAGAACTATTTCACCTTCATTGGTCATGCTCTCATTTATATCATATCAAGATAGCTAAGATAAGAAAACGCCCGTCTGTGTAACATTCAAACCCTTACGGATAAACCTACGTGGATAAAACTCTACAAATATCTCTTTACTCGAATAGGATATGGTGCTCAAATTATGATTGGAATATAAATCATGATTAAATGCATTCTCCTGCTTGTGATATTAAGGTAATGATGGTTTGGGCCATTTCTGGCCGAATCTTATCTAAATAAGTATCTCAATATATATTTAGAAGAAAGTGTACTCATCAGAAAATATCACTTATTTCTTCCTACGTGCGATCATTCAATTTGTAGAAATATGAATATGAAACTCGCTAAAGTAATACCTAAATACACACATATGCACACACACACACATACATATATGTGTGTGTACATGCGTGTGCAGGCGGTTGTGTGTGCATTTCCGTGCGATGTGTGTGTGTGATGTATAATACACAACACATGAATGTTATGTCTTAGGTCAAAGAGTTTACGTTTTTTATTACGTGTTCATACATATACATGTGATTAAATGCAATAATTAGCTCTTAATGTGGAATGTAATAATTATTGTGCGCTGATGAATTCGAGATTAATATAGGCATTAATTAAGAAAGGGAAGGATATAGAAATAATTTGTGGAATTTGTTTGATCAAATATATGTAATATTAGCAACTGGAAATAAATATAATTTAATGGTTTTGTATTATAGAATAACAAACTGGATACAAGGAATGTAAATAGGCTTGTTTTCGCTATTAAAAATGCTCAGTTTGGAAAGATGCAGTTCTTGCGTTCGGTGCTAGTGTGTTGGGTCATCGGAATGCATATTTCAAGATACCGATCTATTGACCAATAATTTGCAAGTAGATGTGACAAACAAATACTCTGCTGTACTATATATATATATATATATATATATATATATATAATATAGGGTGAAATTAATTAATTTGGAATAATCATTAATTTCACCAAGTAGATTTCGGCATGTAAAAGCCCCATTCAAGGAAGGTTTCAGTAATACTAAGTAATTAAGGGTTTAGCAACGATTTACCTCACCACACACCGAATTTAGAAATAGCAGTCAAAGAGTTATGGCTATTCTTTCTACCTAAAAGGGAGATCCCAGTAAAACCACAGCACTTACAAGGCAAACAACGCAGGCAGAAAGGTAGAAAGAATAGCCATAACTCTTTGACTGCTATTTCTAAATTCGGTGTGTGGTGAGGCAAATCGTTGCTAAGCCCTTAATTACTTAGTATTATATACATATATATATATATATATATATATAATATATATATATATATATATATATATATATATATATATATAATATATATATATGACTAGCTATTTTGACCCGTATCTCGCTCGGGTTTTGGTGTTGTTGTTGTTTTGTGCGTGTTGTCTCCTCATCTCTTTCTTCTTTTGTTCGTCTTGTATATGATTTTATTGCCCTCTTCTTTCCAAAATCCCCCAAATTGTTACACCCACGATTAAAGATAACCGCCTCTAGACCCTGCAGCAATACCAAAAGCTACCATTATTGAAACAGCGCAACCTGTCTATCCCATAAAACTCAATTTTTCCCATATTCCTCACCATGGCAACCAAACGGTAGCCCCGAGCGACTTGCAACCCTCCTCACATTATTGCCCACCCCATTTTACCCCCCACCCAGTGTAAATTTGGGCACCAATCCGACCCCATCTACCGCCCCTTAAACCGTTTCATCCCAAAATGAGACAAATAACCAAGAAATCAAGCAACTTTTTCGCATTTCAGCTTTATAGATATTGATGAAGAAATTATAAATAAAACAATTTAACGTCATACTACAGCATTGCTCAACACGTTTGAGCAAAGTTCATATTTATTAAGCACTAGCAGCATAGCCCGGCGTTGCCCGGGTATGTAAGAGCCCCTAGTAGGCAACGACTAATCCCAATGTAGTCCTTTCCCTCCAGGGAACGAAGGTGCATGTGGACGTTGCAATGTCTTGTCTTCACTGGAATACTTCTGTATATACGATGTTCCTAGCTGTCCGTTTGGGCGAAAACATGAAAACATCATTGCGCCTCCCAACGCGTGAACAGCCCACGTAGAGTTGACCGTGGGCGAAGCACTGTTCGCCCAAATGTAACCCAGCGACTTGTAGCGTTTGGCCTTGGGGTTTATTGATGGACATTGCGAAGCAGAGTTTAACAGGAAACTGAGAACGCCTGAAGTGGATTGGTAGGTCACCCCGACGGTTGAAGGTGCATCCGTGAATGAGACGTCCTCTTCCTTCCCACAACCGGTAAGTATTGTGGCCGTTATTAAATGTGGTGCCAAATGTTTCACACCAAACGTGTGCCGTTGCACTGTTTAGGTGGAACCAATTCCTGATGAGCATAATGGGCGCACCGACTTTTAACTTCAGGATGTGTGGTGGCAGGCCTGGCGGTTCAAGTGAATTCGGAATTCAACAGATAATCGCAAGCTGGGCGGGGTCTGCTGTCCTATCTATAGATTTGTAGACGTGGACATCACCAGGAATAGCTTCAGTAGCTGGATATTGATGGAGTTGACGGTTGTATTTTTGGTTGCGAGAATAGCTCTGCCTGCCAGCCATTTTAGGTCGCGTAAATTGTTTTGTAGGTCGTGGAAGACAGCGTCCCGGAGGCTAGCAGGGGTGTCGACAATGGTGCAAAGTGAGTCCAATTGAACGTAGCCATCCGCATCAGACAGCATCCTATTTTCACCGAGCAATAAGAGGTCCCTGGAGAATGCAGCGGATCCGCTGTCACCAATTAACTGCGCGCGCATGTTAGTTTGGAGGTGCAAGGGCCGCACATGTGCCAAAGAGCTGACGACTTAAGGCACGCGCGCACGGCATCGGCACGGGTTCCTTTTGGAATAACAGGTAGAGTCTGCCTGAAGTCTCCTGAAAGAAGTAAAGTTAATCCTCCCATGGGGGCCGTAGAGTCTTGCAGGGACCTGTCCAGTGCCTCAAGGGCGCCTTTGTGTGCCATAGTGCACTCGTCCCATACGATGAGTTTGCATCTGCGCAGAATGTCGGCCTGTTCTGAGTTCTTGGCGATGTTGCAGATAGGTGACTCGGACTTTGCCAGATCGAGCGGGAGTCTGAAGGCAGAGTGGGCGGTTCTGCCACCCGAAGCAACGTGGCCGCGATACCAGAGAAGCTACAGCCAGGGCAATGTCCGTGTTGCGTCTGACCTCTGCCAGAATTAGTTTAGTGACGAAGGTTTTGCCAGTGCCGCCGGGTGCATCAAGGAAGAAAATCCCCCCACGTTGCTGTCTGACAGAGTCTACGATGGTGTTGTAGGCTATGCGCTGGTCTGGAAGCAGCCGTGGTTCATTATCTTGGACGTACTGGTGCAGTTCCTCAATGCAGTAGGAAGTTTCGCGTAACAATTCAGCAGACATAACATTGGCGTGTTCACGTGTGGGTGGTGGAAGGCCGTACTCTGTTAAAGCAGACCCACCCATATCGATGACAGCGTCTTCGAGTTGAATGAGCGCAAAATTGTAAATGAAGTTGGTGAACGTGATCTCGGCGGAAGGGCATTGTTGCTGAGCCGTACGTAAGAAGTCGTGCGACATGTCATCCCTGTATTTCATCCAGAGACTTAGTGGATCACTAAGCTGACATTTTGAAGAAGGATTGCGAAAAGATGTCGTAGGGCCGAATGCGTTTGCAGTAAAGCACCCTCTGCCATCGTGGCGTCCCACTGGGAGTCATCCTCTAGAAGGCCAAGTCTCATACATGCTTCCCTGAAGTGTCGCACAGAACCCCATTGACGGTACGTATATTGGCGAAACCTGTTGGACCAGTGACCTCATGTAGAAGGAGACGGAGGTAGAAGCATTCTTGCTGGTTTGGCGGGATGTTGTAAACTCGACCCAGGCAGGAGTCAAACTTGACGCCTGGGAAGCTTTCGACGTTTTTTGCCGGATTTCCGTCGAACCCAGGTGTTTTTAAGACCACACGAAGTACGATGGGACCTGTGGGTAACAAAGCGTTCGAGCGAAGTCATCACGTTGGCATAATTTGAAGAAACCAGTCAACATTGTGTCTTTAGGGCTGGTGGCTATCTGCACAGCACTTTGCTCTGTGAAGTAAATCTGCTGTCCATTTTCCAGTGTACAGCAAGCTGCACCACAGCCGGGTGTCTCCGATGGAGCGGGAAGCCGTAAATGCGCCAAAACGCTTCGTTTTGCTGCTGAGGTACGGCCAGCCAAGTAGTTGGACACTTCGTCGCGACTGGTGGTCCTCTGGATGCTGAACATGGCAGCATCGCTGCCTTTGTTGATATATTTGCAGACATATTGTATTGACCTGATGGAGCTGCAGAACTCAACGTTGACGTGGGCTTTGAATATCTTCGACAGGAGAGGACAGTAGGGGACAATGTAGCTGTTGTCCACTTGATGTCGCCCAACCGTAATCGTGCGGCCTCCATTGGCTGGACTCCTTCGTTTGTACAGCGGATACCCATCGCCGCCTGTTTGAGTCTCCAAAGTGAACCGTTTAGGGAATCCTTTGAGCAGGCTAATCCGTTTTTGTAGCATGGTGTGTTGGCGTAATTTGGTCCACAGGGCCCGTGTACCATGGTAGTGCGGACAATTTCGTAGAGTCCGGGGTCCTCATCGGGGTCAGGAATCTCGGCGGAAATGAATTTGTCAATGTCATTAGTCTCGATTTTATGAGTGAGCCAAATTAAGATGTGAGCATGTGGCAAGCCCCTCTTTTGCCACTCGACCGAAAACATGTGGCACCTGACATGCCCGAAAATCTGACTCTTAACTATCAAATCCTTCATTTTGCCCAAATTCAGACGGAAAACCCTAGCAACGATGTCGTGTCGATGGGTGTTGAGATTGACCCGGGAGGAGTTCGCGAGTGATTTCGTCGCAGCTGGGATTGCACGTGTAGGTGATAAAGAGGTCCGCCGGCCGTAAATGCGCACGTAGGTCAAGGCGTCTTGGGTCCTTTCACGCATATATCGCGGTCCTCCCGTGAAGGTGGAGGGTAGAATGCATGGCTTGCCGATGTTGCGAGGGTCATTTTCTTGTTGCAAACCGTCACGGAGATGAATGTAGGAGTCGGAGCGAAGTTTGGTCTGATTAAGTTTAATGTATAGCAGCCTTTCCGATTCCATTTTTGCGGCCATATCGACGGCGAACTGGTTGAATAGCTGACGACAACGAGGCAATAAGTTGAACTCACCCTCCCTGACCATGAACCGGTATGAGTAGAACGCCCTGCAGGAAACCGTCTTTGATGCCGCAGTAGTTTGATTGGAGGGCTGCCGTAAAGGAATTCCGAAGTGGTGCCGTCTTCCCCATAAGGGAAAAGCAATGGATAGTGAAGCGCGTCATAAGATCTGTGAGTCTCGCTGATCCTGTGTAGGTTTTTACCACGGGAGGAGATGATTATGTCACGGCTGTTGTGTTGCTCTCCGTGTATAACTGCGGCAATTTCGTTGCACGCAGGTGCGTTGAAACGGCGTTCGTGCTCCCCGTGGGGTCGTTTATCAGCATCAATGACAACGGTGAAGTTTGGAGATGGAGAGCACTGTCCAAGGCATATCTGAAGCTGCAGACGTAGCTGTTGATATCATGAAGCATGGTTTGGAGACGGAGAAGAATGTCTTTGCGGGGAACATAGCTTGTACCCGGTATTATTCCAAGGCGTGCATCAACCTGGTGGTTGTAGTCGGCAATGAAGTATATTTGGAGGAAAGAAGACTGCTGAATCTCGTCTGGCAGAAGTGACCCAATAAGATGGTAGACCTGTCCCTGCACTTTGAAAGTAGGCATCCAGCCTTCTCTGGGAGGAATTTTGGCCCCAAAGAGGTCATTTGGAATGAGCAGTTGTACTTTCGAATTATTTCAAGGAATTATGACGAATCGGGGGTTAAACCCGCCGCGAGATCCTTCAGTGGTTGAGGTGGTTCCCGTAGGGGTGGCAGGTCCACTTTGCCACCAGAGCAGCACAAACCAGGTGGCTCTCCGGCCATTTCTTGGCTTTGCAAAACTGGCATACAATTGTCATTGACCCTATCTTGATGTCGTCACGCAAGGAGAAGTTAATTGTGGCGTCGTAGTTGAATGCTAGTGACAACCAGAAAGCGGGGGCAGGGGTACGTACACCACGAATGATATCCCGACGTTTGTTGATACTCTCAAGTCGAGTGCACCGTGCCTCAGCAGATTCAGATGCACGTGCGACAGCGGTAGCAGTGGCATCCCTTGAAAGCCTTTCAGCTCTCGCCTCAGCACCCTCTGAAGCCCTAGCAGAAGCAGTGTTAATGGCATGTCTGGATGTCCGAATAGTCCGTTGGTGTGGAGTTTCGGCAGATCGAGCCCTGGCTGTGTTTGCGCGTTAGCAGCTTGGCGAGCTCTCCTCTGTTGAGGTTTTCGGCAGCTTTGGCCATGGCTTTGTTTGCGGCGTCAGCATCTTGGCGAGTTCTCCTCTGCTGTGAGGTTTCGACAGATCGTGTCCTGGCAGTGCTAGTGGCGTTAGCCGCATTCCGAATGGCCCTTTGTTCGGGGTTCTCGCGAGCTCTGCGGATGGAAGCACAGTAAGAGCCCGCATGTTTTGGCTGGACTGTTGCTCTTTCGTCAACCTCGAGCGGAGGGAAGATCTGTACGCTGCGACCCTTGCAAGTCGGGTAGAACGGTCGCTAGTAGTTTCAGATGCCTGAGCAGCGGCATAACGGGAAGCTGTTTGCGAGAGGCGCAAGGCGGTTTCCTCCTCGTGGGTCTCCGCGTGCCCTTCTAGCCCTGGCAGCCGATGCCTTGGCCGTCCGAGGGCTGAGGAGGGTCCTTCTCTTCTTGGGTGGCATTTTGGTGGATAGCAATGTGTTTGGCAAAGGTGTAATAAAAAGGAACACGTGGGGTAAGTATTTTGGTGGATAGCAATGTGTTTGGTAAAGGTGTAATAAAAAGGAGCTCGTGGGGTAAGTATCCGAAAACGTATAAAAATGTACAAAAACGGCCAAAAAGCTGGCAGCAATGTGAGTGACAACAACGAAAAAGTCAAAAGTGATCAAACTGAACAAACGAAAGGAAAAGTTTTTTTGATGCACACGACAAAAGTGGTTTATAATAAACCAAGAGTTTGCAAGTAGCGTCCGAGGACCGTTAGGGTACGTCAAAAATTGAAGGTAAAACGTTTGGGGTGGTAGTTATAAAGAAAGTTTAAACCAAAAAAGTATTCGAATAACTTGCGGCTGCAGCAGCTATTAGCAGAAGTGGCGGTGTTGGGGGTAAAGTCTCGAATGTAATTTCTTCCTGGTAGGAATTGGTTGGATCGAATTATCGATAGCTAAAAAGGTCAAGTTGCGTCCCCTAGACAGTCTGGTTTGTGTTTAATACACAAATTGTTTGCTATGTGTGCCACATATGATTAAATTAACCGATTTTTTCCAATAATGTATCCTATTGGAATAAAAAGAGCTATATAGCTCCTTGGAGCAGACATGATGCTCGTTGTTAAAAAAAAAGATTCCTGCCAATTTGTGAAAGATATTGTCGAAAATATGTCATCTTGAATTTGAACGCGATTTCCCAAATGGCATGATTTTATCGATTTTTTCTGATGGTAAGGTATTGCATGGAAAACTAACGTCAGAATTGAGTTTCTTAGGGTAACATTAAGCTTCACCATGAGTTTGGTGAAAATCTTGCAAGTTGTGAAAACTACCATAGATAATGCGTTGCATAAAAAAAGCTTAGATTCTCGAGTTGCGTCCCCTAGACAGTCTGTGGTTCATGTTTATGATTCTCGACCCCATGTCGAATTTATCAATTTTTTTCAGAACTGGGGGAACTTTTCAAAATTTTCGCTGCGTTAGTTTTGAATTATGACATTGGGCTATGTGTGTGTCAAGTTTCATCAGAATCGGTTGAAAGCCGTGGTCAGGGTGAGGGTACGAGAAAACAGACACACAGAAGCACGCACAGACAAACTGCCGTTTATATATAGAGAGATTAACCAGGAAGAAGGTGAAAGAGATCGAATTTTCGACTTCGTCGCCTTTCTCAGATATTGTTTGGGTCGATTTGATATAGAAAGTGAGCTAATGTGCGGCAGGAACATTTGATCACTATAAACAAATCATTTGTGCAGGTCATTCGGAAAAAAAAAAAAAACTTAACACACATACGTCGTTTTCGCCGGGAGAAACCATCCTATATATGCATGTATGCATGTGTGTGTGTGTGTGTGTGTGTGTGTGTGTGTGTGTGTGTTGTGTGTGTGTGTGTCAGGCGATGAAAACTTCTCAGTATCTTTAACATTGTTGGTGTCTTCACGCAATCCTCAAGCTAGCGCCATCATCTCAAGCACAAGATCCCCAAAATCTTCCGTGCCATTCCATGCATATCCGGTTTTACATCAGAGTGGTCTACTACTAAAGACAAGCTTTGGCAAAACGTAAGGGGCGCCTCACTCGCAGTAGTCTCACTCGCAATTGCTATTGCTACATGTTCCTTGTTCTTTGTTCACACTGTTCATTGTTTCTGGTCCTACTGAGTTTCTAGTTACCCTTCTCACAACGAGACTTTTGTGAAGGCGCCGGTTTAGTCGCCGGCAACCCGACCACGCAAACTGTTCACTGCTTTCCATGTTACCAATAGTAATCAAAAGAGGTCTCACAAATGACCTAACACACGTGTGTGTGTGTGGTGTGTGTGTGTATCCTTTTCGAGTTCCTTTCTTCTTGACTTTGTTTCTCCCGTCTATCCATCTTATTATTTTCCTCGTTTCTGGCCCGTATTTTCTTAACCCTTTTCTTCCATCATTTAGTTTTATTTTCATACATATATCCTATTCGTTTCTTTATTTATCTGTTTTCATCCCTTTCTTATCATGAAGACACTGAGTTCCCAGGCAAAGATTTATACTTATATACACTAGCCAATACCCGTTAAGTCTATCTTGGTCTTGTTCGTTGCTATTGTCTTTGTGCTCTGTGCGTGTGCGCGTGTGTGCGTGTGTGTGTGTGTGTGACAGAGAGCGAGAGAGAGAGAGAGTGTGTAATTATATATGTATGTACTGAAACTTACATATGCATGTATATTATATACAAACATATGCGTATGTGTGAGTGTGTTTGTGTGTGTCTGTGTATGTTAATTGTACAAACATTCTATACATTTTGAAGCTCTTCAAATAATGTCCGTGATTTTCAAAATCTTACAAAACATCTTTGGAATACCAACCACGTTAACGTATCCTACTATGGGTTTTAGCCACAGATTAACGCGGTAGAAACCAGTCGATATCCAAAGAAAAATCCTGGAACGATGCAAATGATATAGAATTAATAGACTTTCAACGTTTTTTAAATCAATATCCTGATACAGCCTAGTTAATTTTCTTCTCCGACCAGACTATTGTGACATAAACACATTTTCAATGACATGATAGTTAAAATCATTTCAGAAAAATTTCAACATACAATTGCGATAATACATATACCCAAATATGAGTGTGTATGTGTGTGTGTGTGTATAAGAAGACTAGTATAGACAATGACTTCTGAATTTCGGTCAGATAAGTTTTGGTGATCTTCGTGTACATTTTGGTGTTAACTACTGATACCGTTCTAATATATATATATATATATTTATTCATGTTTCTAATTATATTTTTTATAAATCGGAGAGTTATAGAGTAAATCACGTACTGGGTATTAAATTAGCACTTATTATACATACATACATACATACATACATACATACATACATACACATTCAATCCGTCACTGTAACTGTAAAAATTTATAAAACTTTCCAGAAGTATATCATTTAGATATATAAGAGCATATGTAACTATATGCATGAGGATACAAGCATAAACATACAAATCTGCGCATACATACATAACATACCATAACATAATATGAAGTTAAAGATCAGTGAAAAAGAAAATACCTACGCTGAACAATTGAAGAGTCTACAGCTACTCTTTCCAGATTACAAGGTCAGGTATATACCTGTAATTATTGGGATACTGCGATATGTAACACACTGTCTAAATACCAATTTTGAGAAATTAGGGTTCTCAAAACCAGAAAGGAGAAAGCTGATTCGATGACTACATATCCAATCTATCACTGGAACTGTAAAATTCTATAAAACTTACCAGAAGTTTATCATTTAAATATATATGATCAAGTCTAGATATGTAACTATATACATGAGAATGCATGCACAAAACATACAAATCTGCACATATATACATGTACACATACATACATACAAACAGAAATACCCCGTCGTTGATGTTGAAATTCTAATGAAGGAACGTTGGATCTAGGTTAGAAGCCGGTTCTTTCTCTATTGGCAAGAAATCTTGAAATAAATTGAATAATGACAATCATATGCATATAAAAACATTAATGGTTGTGTGGTAAGAAGCTTGCTTCCCAACCACATGGTTCCGGCTTCGGTCCCACTGCGTAGTACCTTAGGCATGTGCCTTCTACAGAAGCCTCGTGCCAACCAAAGCCTTGTCAGAGGATTTAGTAGACGGAAACTGAGAGAAACCCGTCGTGTATATATATTTGTGTGTGTATATATATATTTGTGTATATGCTGGTTGGTACATTTACGTCCCCGTAACTTAGCGTCTCAGCAAAAGAGACCGATAGGATAAGTACTACGCTTACAAAGAATAAGTCTTGGGGTCGATTTATTCCACTAAAAGTGGTGCTCCAGCATGGCCGCAGTCAAATGAGTGAAACAAGTAGAAGAGTAAAACATATATACATACATCCAATGAAAGAGCATTGGATACAGGTTAGAAACCGATTCTTTTTTTATTGGCAAGAAATCTTGAAATAAACTGAATAATAACATACCTACATACATACATACATACATACATACATACATACATACATACAAACATACATGCATATGTGTATCACTGTGACTATAAAAATCTGTAAAACTTTCCAGGAGCTTATTATTTAAATATATATGCGCATGTCTAGATATGTAACTATATGCATGAGAATTCATACATAAAGCAAAACATAGGAATCTGCACATACATATACATACATACAAGCAAAAATACCCTGTAGTTGATGTTGAATTTCCAATGAAGGAGCCTTGAATCTAGGTCAGAAACCGGCTCGATATCTTGAATTAAAACTGAACAATGACATACTTAATACATACTTACATGCATACATACATACATACATACATACATACATACATACATACAAGCGTACGTATGTCAATTATAAAGAATTTTTTTCCTGAAGTGTATTCTTTTTGTTTTTGAAAGTTGGAACGTTCTCTGTAGTAATATATTTACTCTTCCAAATATATTATTCTTCGTAGTGTACCTTTTAACAATTTTACTGATATTTTTTTCCTTCCAGAAAGAAATTTTTCACATATCTGAAGAACTGAAGCCTACAGAAAAAAAAATGGAAAAAAAACAACATATCATTAACAACATAGATTTGAGGCTATGCGAACTGAATGTTTATTGACGAAGAAAAGTTAGCATAACAGAAACCGATATTTCAATATAATTACTCTTTTACTTGTTTCAGTCATTTGACTGTGGCTATACTGGAGCATCGCCTTTAGTCGAGCAAATCGACCCCAGGATTTATTCTTTGTAAGTCTAGTACTTATTCTATCAGTCTTTTTTGCCGAACCGCTAAGTTACGGGGACGTAAACACACCACCATCGGTTGTCAAGTGACAACAGACACACACACATATACACACACATACATAGATATACATATATGCGACAGGCTACTTTCAGTTCCCGTCAACCAAATCCACTCACAAGGCTTTGGTCGGCCCGAGGCTATAGTAGAAGTCACTTGCCCAAGAGGTAACGCAGGGGGAATGAACCCAGAACCATGTGGTTCGTAAGCAAGCTACTTACCACACAGCCGCTCCTGCGCCTATGCTTACCACACAGTCACTCCTACACCTATTCTTTAACAAACATTAATAATAAAACATAAATAGTTTTATATTTAAATTTTATTCATAATATATGCATTCAACTACTCCCGTGGTACTTATAAAAAAAATGTTCCTTAATGCATCACTCTACAAATCACATAGAATATACGGTACATCACAAAAGACAAACAGAAGGAGTGTATAAAATTATGAATAAAGAGAGAAATATCCAATGATAAAATTTATTTTATCTCTGGATATTCATATTTAAGAATATATTTAAGTATGACTATATTACAAACATGAATATTCTACACATATGAATATACTACAATAAATACGAATATACTATAATAAAATAAATTTTATTGTAGTAATTTTAATTTATGTTTGTATTTATTTACATAGAACTATTCAATTGTCACTCCCAAAATATATAACCTTTTAACTTCAAATATAAATCCCATCCAATGTTCGTGCATTGACTTTTATTGTTTTCTATCTAACATGTCTATATATAGGGCTGTTTGACAAGGTTATTTTAATGCTTGACGCCAAGCAACCGCATGTGTACGTACATACATATATGTAGGCGTGAATATATATATATATGCATGCACGAATACATAATCTATAAATATGTGTGTTTGTGTACATGTATATGTGGAGAGAGAGAGAGAGAGAGAGAGAGAGAGGAGGTGCAACAGCAGCAGCAACAGCACGAAAGAGTATTCAATTTTTAATATTTTATCAAGCATACTGCTAGTCTTCATAAATTGGTTTTGATTGATCCTGCTTCTTGTTCACCTGAAAATATCTATTACCTGTTTGTGTATGTGCGCATATCTAGATGTGTATGTGTTTTGATGCATGTGCGTGTACGCATGTCTAGGTATGTGTGTGTGTATATATATATATATATATATATATATATATATAGAGAGAGAGAGAGAGAGAGAGAGAGATATATATATATATATATATATATATATATAGACAGAGAGAGAGAGAGAGAGAAAGCGAGAGAAAGATAGATAGATAGATAGATAGATAGGTAGATAGGTAGGTAGGTAGGTAGGTAGGTAGGTAGGTAGGTAGGTAGGTAGATAGATAGGTAGATAGGTAGGTAGATAGATAGGTAGGTAGGTAGGTAGGTAGGTAGGTAGGTAGGTAGGTAGGTAAGTAGTAGGTAGGTAGATAGATAGATAGATAGATAGATAGATAGATAGATAGATAGATAGATAGATAGATAGATAGATAGATAGATAGATAGACCGATAGATAGATGTGTCTGTGTGTGTATATAACTGAGCATGTTTGTTATTCTTCCTGAATACTAGTTTTTGAGAAAGGAGAGTTGTCATGCATATCGGTAGTCACGTATTCGTTATCGCTAAATCATCTATTGACACACTGGTTTTCAAAATATAAGATTGTCTATTGTGTATGCAGCTTATACTATTTTCTTAAGTCCATGAAACCGCATGATTTAGGCGTGCTTTCCTGATAAAACGACTAAGCAAATTCTTTTTTTTCCAAATATTCCTCGATTTTCTTTCTTTGCTTCAGTCTCAGTCGTTTTTCCTGTTCACTCCACCTAATTGATAACAGCTCCATTGCAGGAATTGAATTCATGTGCTGTGGAATTGACATCAACCATTAACAGGCATAGAATTTTGAATCATGCACTCACCTAAGATACAATGAACACGTTTCTCTATCTGTAAATAGTATTTATCTGTAAGAAAACTAAGAGACAAAACGCCACAATATCAGGTGATATGGTTTAGAATATCCAAACCAATTCACCTGATATCCAAATATATTGCAAATTCAGCAGAGTACATTGATTTGTTTGTAGAGTGTAGAATACCACAACAGTTTTCCGAAACGATACAAACATGCGTGAACACACACAGAGGCACGCACACACAAACGCATACACGCACACGTGTGTGCATACACACACACACACAAACATCTTTTGTAGTAAATGAAAGTCTATGATAAGTGATTTTACAAAAGAATTTGTTATTGGTTTTTAAGTGAAATTCTTGCACGGATGTCCTTTCATGGGTTAATCTCCAACTGCCAATGGGCTTGAACTGTGTGTGTATAACGCAAAAAATATATTTCTCATACCTTGAGACTAAAATTCGTTAACATTAAAACATTATGTTATGTTTTGTACATCTGATTCTTTTGCACACAATAACACCCCACGTAATGTTATGCACGATAAATGTAAGTGCTACGCATGTCCAATGGCTCTCCGTACGCTATTTAAATTTGTATTACATGTATGCGAATATTGCTTCTATGATGTTATACGGCTTAACCTATTTTAATAGCGCCAATAATCAGTATCGTGAAAAAAATTCAACGTTCTTGAACGAACGATTTTTGCCATTTAAGAAAGCACAAAAACTTGTTATATTCCTTTTTTCGAATACTTCCTTTGTGCGTCAGAATTTTTATCGCATTACTGCATCTACTCTGGCAGGCAATTCTATTGAAGCTCTCGCGGACACTCACTCATACACATACACACACACACTCACACAGAGGGAATAAAGACAGAGAGAGAGAGAGGCAGATAAATACATACATACAAACATACATATAGATATAAATTTATACAGAGTTAGAAGACGAGATGCACACATATACATCTACACCTGTATATGTGTGTGTGTATACATAAATATGTATACACATATTTATATACATATATATACATATATATATATATATATATATATATATATATGTTTATATGTATATATAGATAGATAGATAGATGTTCATATATATAGGTGTACATGTGCGCGTGTGTGCATGAATGTGTGTGTGCGTGTGTGTGTGTGTGTGAGAGAGAGTGGTAGTATGTTATTGATACTGTTGCTATTGCAAAGAATGAAAGAAAAGTATAATTTCTATCGGGATTAAAACTTCAACACATGGTAGTTCAAACAGTGACACATTTATTCTGCCGTACAAGCATAAGTTTATCTATACTGCATATATATATATATATATTATCTGAAATTCTTTTCGAATAATTTTTTTTCTTAAAGAAACACGCCGCTCACAAGTGAAACTAAAATTAATGTAATCTGATGGTATAATTTCTGTTACGTGTGTTTATGATAAAGGAGTATTTTAACAATGATGCTCACGTGAAGAATTCAACACATTCATCTTCAAACCCGCTAGTGATAGCATTTATTTACAAGTTAATTTTTCATGTGACTATCCCTGCTCTTGATCATGCACTTCAAAATATGTTTGAAGCGATTGTCATGCAACAGGAAATTCCGACATTTTTCTTTTTCTCTTTTGCGAACAGACATTCTGCATGACGTATTTAGTCTGTTAGTGAAAGTAGAAAATGAGAGAATATGTACCACGATTTACCATAGCGTTGACTGTTAACAGAAAGGAGAAGAGGAAAGAATTTTTTTTTTTTTTTTTGAATTAGAAGGGAGAAAATTAGAAGGAAAAGAAAGAATGAGGAAGAAGTTCGAAATAGAAAAAGACTGGAATAGATAGACAATAATGAGTTTAAAATAATGAATCAGGCGTATACATACAAACATGTGTGTGTGTGTGTTTGTGTGTGTGTGTGTGTGTGTATATATACACATAGGGTCATTAAGTCAATAATAATAACACACGCACTGGTTCAATATCATTCTTTATCGTTAGTTAACTATCTAACAAAACTAACTGGTCGATCGTTGCGTAATGCGTTGGTTACACAATTAATCGGTTGTTTGTTCGTCAAAGTTCTTTCGTCGCACAACCTTCTCCGTGGCCTCCCTCTCTTACTAAGGTTGGCTATGAGTCTGTCTGAGAATTGGTCTTATGTGTGTGTGTGTGTAGATGTGTTTGCATAGAATAGGAGGTTAGAGTGAGAGTAAGCTAATAATGTGCGTGTGCGCATGTGTGTGTGCGTGGGTTTGTGAGTACACCCGCAACAGTTCGGCCTTTTGTTCAAGGTAGTTCGGTTCCAGATCTGTTGTAAAGATTTATGGGTGTGGGGTGTAGATCCTTAAGTGGAGGGAAGGGTTTAGGAGAGATCAAGGAAGTTCTGTATGTGAGCATCTGCGAGCATATTTCGTGGGGAGGTGTATTCGCACGCGCAACCTCCTGGTCTACTGTGTGTGTTCGTGTGGTCGCATCAGGGGAAGGTGTATGTTCACACACGCGAGGTGTGTGCGTGTGTGTGTGTGTGTGTGTGTGTGTAAATGCGTGAGTCTTTGATGATGTGTATTCCAGTATGTGCGTGTGCTTGTCTATTTGGGTCTATGTGCGGTGTGGCGGTTTTTTTAATAGGTAAGCGTATGTGTCTACGCTTGCAGGTGTGAATTCTTGCGTGTGTATATGGTTTCCTGCCTACGTGTGTGCACGATTATGTCCTTGTGTGCCTATACATGCCTGTGAGTACGTGTGCGTGGGTGTGGCGTGCGTATCTGAATGTGTGTGCGTGTTCTTGCGTTTTTGTGTGCTTACGTGTAGGTATATATGCATGTCCATCGGCGCGTGCTCATAGATGTCGTACGGTTGTGTATTGGAACTGTTCATAGCTATATGTATTTGTGCTGATTTGCTTGTATCCGTCTGTCATTCTACTCCTACCTGATCTGTAACTAGCTATACCTACGTGCGTGCAGGTGTATGGATGTGCATAGACGTGTATTGCAATTGTATGCATTTGGATGTTTTCATTTGTAAGTCATTTCATGCCTTTTGAAGTCGTCTTAAGCTTACGCTTTATATACTTGCTTACATCGCCACAAAAATGCTCTTCCACACATACACACATACTGACGCATCCACCCTTACACCACACATTTACATAGATAGATAGCTAGACAGATATGTTTCTGTATTAGCCACACAAGGCTGAACACAGAGGGGGACAAATTATAAAGTAGAGCTTTTATTTTACGGGGAAAAGAAAAGAAAGATAAAAATAAAAAATAAAAAGGGTGTAGGTTTTCGATCAAAAGGGATCGTTAAAAGAGAGAAAAAACGATCAATAGGGATCGTGTATCACAGAAATGTCATGATGTAAAGTGTAAAGGGGGAAGCAGATAAGGTTTATCCATGGAAAGAAAAGCCTACGGAAAAGACCACGGTAACATCGGTCAATAATATCACATGTTAACACATTTATTTGCAAGTAAGCAACTCTCTGTTTTAAATTTTTTCGGGTTCATATGATTATGTTCAAGATGGCTTCGTCATTCATACGTGCCATCCTTGCGACATTCACCCATCTTTTTTTGAAACATCGCTAGACAAAACTTGCCTCTCTACTCTCACTTTCCTTTTCAAGTGATACTTGAAGAAGTTGATGAGAGATTGACCAGAGAGGAAAGTGATTGTCTCTAATCCTTTCAGACGCGTCCACCAGATACATTCTTTCGCCATAGCCACAAGTATGATGAAAATAGCTCTTCCTTTCCGTTTGAAGGAGGAAGGCGTGACGATATTGACGATAGACTCGGCTGATAAACTGACTCGTCACACACGTGACAGCAGTCGTTCGACATAGCCCAAAGGTCGGAAATGGTTGGACACTGCACGAGTCCGTACAAATAGATGGACAAATAGATAGATAGATATTTAGATAGATTGATAGATGGATAGATAGATAGATAGATAGATAGATAGATAGATAGATAGATAGATAGATAGATAGATAGACAGACAGACAGACAGAAAGACAGACAGCTAGACAGACAGAATCATACATACATATATACATTCATGTATACATACATACACATATACATACGCACATACATACATATAATAAATATATGAACGCATGAATATATATGGCAAAGGTGATCAAAGATCAATAGAGTGCATATATAAATTATAGTTTGAAACAGAATTAAAATTAAAAATATGGTTAGCTGTTATAGAACAGGTATTTATGATATATAAAGAAGTTTGGGAGGCACAGAAAATTGAAAATATTTGAATACAAAGTTTGCCAACAGAAATATAAATGAATACAATATGCAAAACTAAAAGCATACATGCGGGTGTCACATGTTTCACAAGAGAAATTTTATGATGCAAAAAGAAACGAAGTTGCAAATGTCTCTCATAGAGAGGTGGCAATATTCTCAAACATTGTCCAAGGGGAAGGTAGAAAATGTATTGCGGGCTTGACAAATACATTAATGAATGAAAATGAAATATAATGAATAAATGAGAGACGAAACCCAACACCCGCCGATTGGATTTTTCTCGAAAACATATTTTCTTTTATACGTAGATTATATACGTAGATTCATACATACAATATCTACATAATACACACATAAGCACACACATATATACGTATATACACAAAGATGCAGGAAGTAAATAGATACCTTTAATTTTCAAAATGTCTGATCTAAGCGTCTTAATATGTTTTCAGCGGTGTAGAATTTACAATGTAATTATTCTTTGTCATTCCAGGTGCCATTATATTAAACATGTGCGAAGATTAACAATGCCATGCACAAAAAATTCAGCGGGACTGTCAGATTTTCAAAGAGGTCGTACTGTTGGGCAAACTGAGGCTGGAAATAGCCAGCGAAAAAATGCCCAAATTCTTTAAATTCCTCTTGCTACTGTTAATAGAATTATATTGTAATTCAAAAGCCATGGAAAAACATCAACAGATTCACGTCCTGGCCGACCTGGGCGCTCGAAATGGAAGCTTCGCTGTTTTAAGACAATTGTGGAAGGCTTCTGACATTGCAAAACAGCTAGAAGTTAGTCCAAGTACGTATGTTACATATCTACATAAGCTTGGGTATTATGGACGAACAGCTAGAAGAAAACCTCTCCTTCAACCAATTAATATTATCAAAAGAAAGAAATGGGCTAAGGAGATGTCAGAAAATCCACTTCATTTTAGGATAGAGTGATTTCTCAGATGAATCCAGATTTGCTTTATTTTCAGACACTGGACGTGTTTGGGTCTGGAGGCTTCCCAATCAAGAATTTGTTTTGAAACGACTCTAACTGTGAAACATGGCGGTATCTCTGTAATGGTATGGGGAGCTGTCACCAGCGATGGTCGTTCTGAGCTGATCGAATTTGTTGGAACCATAAACTCTGAAACATACATCGAAATACTTAAGCACGCTCACGATAATATAACGAAAAATGAGATTTTATTCATGGAAGATAGGGCTCCATGTCACACAGCGAAAAGGAATCAACAATGGCTGACTAAGAATGGGATCAAAAAGCTTCCTTGGCCGAGCCAATCTCCTGACATGAACTCAATTGAAAATCTTTGGAGCATACTAGATGAAAATCTTTGTGAGCATACTAGATGAGCTTTGTGAAAAGGAGAAAGAAAAGAAAAGTAAAATTCCGATCAAAAGGGATCGGGTAGAAATTTTTAAAAAAGCGGTCAGAAGGGATCGTGTATCACAGAAGTATTTTGCCTGTCTTTTCGTTCTGAGTTCAAAGTCCACTGAGGCTGACTTTACCTTTCGTGTATCTTATTTCTTTAAGTATTCAATGAAGTTGTTTTTAAATGGCTGTTGAATTAGGTTAAGTTTTCTCTTTCAGCTTTTTCTGCTTTTCATTTTTAGTTGCTTCCCTTTTCTTTTTAGGTAATTATTTAATCCGGCTGGTTCATTAATGTGTTATATGCATCTGAATTTATTGGGGACAGGAATATAGTTATTTTTGGCTGTATCTCTATGGGCAGACCTGAAGGCTTGTAGTAAGGCTGTCCAGAAAGGCATTAGTTAAAAGTGCATATAATCTAAATTTTATATTTTAATGGCCAAATCACCTCTACTTAACAAAAGACACAAGAAAAATCATTTTGTTTGCATAAAGGCCGATTCGTATTCTCAAGGTATCGATAAACACAATTTATCCTTTAAATATCGCTAACCCCTATTATACTTGTTAGTGAACCTACTTAACCTTTTATTACCTCCCCTTAACCTTCCCATGTACTAATTAACACAACTTCAGTCCAAATTATAAATTGCTGAACTTTATACTTATCTTACGTACTACGCTAGGTTACTATTTTCCCATAACTTAATTTCATATGATACAGACTCATTTTACAAGCTATTATTTCCCTATCGATCTTATTATTTTACACCGGAGGTCAACTAGCAATTAGCACGAGATATCTGAACCTACGGACACGTTGAATTATGAAACTAACTAATTATAACAACGGGGATTTAACTAACTCTCTTCTCTTCTATCCTCCAACTGACATATCGAA
>NC_042999.1:173740989-173753489 GCF_006345805.1 Octopus sinensis
ATATTCTGATATATATATATATATACATACAGATATATATATATATATGCATAATGAATGTATGAATGTATGTATGCATTTCTTTTGGGCTACTGCAGCTGATGTGAGTGTTGCTTTGAAGCGTTATCTCTTCAGCAGTTAATATTGATTTATTAATGCCGTTTAGAACTGTTGTTATTGATTAGTTTCGCTTTAAATGTTGTACATGTTCATCTTAGTTAGCTTCTGCTCTTTTGCTTATGAAATTAATTTCCACATGGTAGTCGTAAGTTTCTATTTCCTTTCCACGTGCAAAATTTAATTTATTAATCGTATTGTTTCCAAAAGGTAATGCTCGTTAATTTCCGTTATATTTATAGAAATGAATTGAAGCATCATCAGCTCTTCCCACAAATGACAAAAAGAGAAACCTACGAAACAAAACGTACACTATATATTTACGAAGACAATAATACGGGCATATCACACACACACACATACAAACACACACACACAAACATACACAGACACATACGCACACGGTAAATGAAAGATGGAAGGAGGAATATACGAGAATTATTATTAATCACGACGATTGTTTCGACACATCTAGCATCGATGCCTCACGGGTTGGATACTTAGTAACTAGTTCAGGAGCACCCGGTGGTGCAGTTGTGTCTCAACAGGTGATAAAATAGATACAACTCCAGCTCGTTAAAATAACAGCCCTGCAATCTATATCCTCATTTCGTAGAAAGAAAAGCAGCAAAAACGAAGGAAATATCTTCATCTATATAGAAGATCAAATATAAAATCACAGATGGAAAGGAGAAACGAACACGCTGTACAGCAAGAAAGTATCAAAAATAAACATTAACGAATATGAATGTATAAATGCTCTCGCGCAAACTGTATCGTGCGTGTACACTCGCTCTTACAAGCATACGCACGCGTGTGGTTTGGTGCACACACGATTACAAAGAAAGAGAGAGAGAGAAAGAGAGAGAGGGAAGAGAAAGAGAGAGAGGGGGAGAGAAAGAGAGAGAGAAAGACAGAGAGGGGAGAGATAGATAGCTAGATACAGATATACATATATATATGTATATGTATATCTACCTCTATACCTTCCTGTCTATCTCATTCTATCTCGTTATATATGTATACAGATGTACATACATATACATACATATATATATGACTGAAGATTAAGGGCTTCGAATGTCTCGTCCGTGTTTTTAGTATCGTTTCCTAAATGTTTTACGTTCTTGTCCTAGTTTGTATTTTTTTACATTTACATATATATATAAGCGAGCCCGTACCCTTTTTGGTCTTATACGTAAGTATATATTTCTTTAAAACATGGTACGACTCTATAACACTGTCTCTCTCCCCACTCTCCTACATTTCTCTGCCTTTCACACTTTGCTTGCACTCCACTTTGATCTGTCTCTTTCTCTCTCTCTCTCTCTCTCTCTTCTCCTCCTCCTTTGTTCCTTGTTCCCCTTCTTTCTCTCGTCATCTATCCCTCTTTTCCTCTCTCTTCTCCTCACACGTGACTAGCCGACCGAATGCTAGCCTTTTCGTGGCCAGTAGCCGTCGCAGCAAGACACATTTTTCTCTCTCTCTGCCCTAAGGCATTTTTCTAACGCCAGCTCAAAATTTATTCGTCCTGTCGAAAAGACGCTTGCCTGTGACGTCCTGTTCTTCTTATTATTACTATCATTATTGTTTTTACGTATTTTTGTACACTTATTCGTGTTATCATTATTGTTTTTACGTATTATTGTATTTTTATTTGTGTAACATCGTCCGGTTTTCCGTCCTTGTTTTGTATACATTCGAGACTTTCTTCCAAGGAATCTAATGCGCTTGGCTTAGATTTTCCTTTGGGGCTGGCCAGATCGGAGCAATCTCAAGATTAATCAGCCGAAATTGCGAGGATGATCCGGTTCTTGACTGAAGATTGAATGCTTCGAATGTCCCGTCCGTGTTTTTAGTATCATCTCCTAAATGTTTTACGTCCTCTCCCAGTTTGTATTTTTTTACATTTACATTTATATATATATATATATATATATATATATATATATATATATATATATATATAGTGCCCCAGCATGGCCACAGCTCATTAGCTGAAACTGGAAAAATCAAAATCAAAAATAAAGTATAGAAGCCATCTTCATATGGCTAACCACATAGGGGAGGGGGTGCTACTGTAGCTCTATAGCCCCAGGAGATCGTCGTCTCCAGCTGGCTTCAGACACCATTTCAGTGCCCTTGAAGTATTTGCAAAGGGAGGCCATCCCTGTCTCGCAAACCTGAGTGATACGCACGGACTAGTTTCGGGATTTTTGTCTCCTGTCAACGGGCGGTAACCACCAGGTCGCGATGAAAGAGAAGGCTGTTTTGCAAATATATAAGAGTTTTTCTAGTGACGTCTGCCACTGATTTCGAAAAATTGACAGTAAGCATTATTAAATCTCAGAATGAGATGTAAACATTAATCGCTCGATAATGTAAAGTATAGAAGCCATCTTAATATGGTATAGAAGCCATATTAAGATGGCTTCGATACTTTACATTAACGAGCGATTACTGTTTACATCTCATTCTGAGATTTAATAATGCTTACTGTCAGTTTTTCGAAATCAGTGGCAGACGTCACAAGAAAAACTCTTATATATTTGCAAAGCAGCCTTCTCTTTCATCGCGACCTGGTGGTTTGTCACTCGTCTAGGGACCCCTCTTTCATCTGCGTATAGAGAAGTTAGCTGCCTATTTTGTTGAGTGAGTTCGTTTTTTGTTCGTCGTTGTTTGTGTTTGCTCGTGAATTTGAACAGTTGTCCGTTGTGTGACAGTAATCTTCGCCCTACGGGGCTGAAAATTCTCTGTATAAACATTGTTATTACCTTCGGGGTAATTTTTTTTGAAAAATTGGTTCTCATAATTTGAGAAATGGAGTTCGACTTGGCGTCGAGGAGCGACTTTCCCGTGATGGGAAAAGGCGAACAGAAGGATATCGAGGTTAGAAAAGTCTTTTTCGGCCGCAGTGGGCGGAACCGTAACGAAAGTGGAATTCAAAATAGAACAGTTGTTCGAATACCGGAACTTGGTCAAAAAGGAAGACAACGAAATAAAACTGGTACCGCCGCAAGCGATATTACAGGAAATAAAGGCCAAGACAGTCGTGTACAAGGTTTACAGTAACAAAGAGAAAAAAATAATGGACGTGAATAACGAAATAGTAGAGAAGTGCTTGTTCCTGGTGTGGAGCAAAATTCGCTACGTCGGTCGACGTGCTCGCAGCGCTACCGTTGAAGCACATTTCGACTCGACTGATGTGGCAAGAGAAATTTCATCAATGACCTTAAAAAATGAGGACATTATGTTACTACCTACCTATATGGGCAAAAGAACTGCGAAACTATATGTGGAAGATATACCAAGAGGATATGATATAATGTGGGTAGCAGCGGCGGTTCTGCACGACGTAGAGCAGAAAGTCTCAATTCTGCAGATGAAAAGGAAAGAGGAGGTAAACTGGAAGGGACACGCGCTCGAACTCCTCGTTCAAGCAGAAAATAACGTGCTAAAAAACTTACCCGATAGGGTATTTATTGAGTAGGGAATTTCAATGAGAGTGTCAGTGGAGGGGCGCAGACCTAGGTGTTTCAAATGTGGTGAAAAGGGTCACGTCCGCTCGAACTGCATAAAAAAAAAGAAAAACAGCGAAGCCCCTCCTCAAAGTGCTTCAAACACGTTTTGCAAAAATAAAGGAAGACGAGTGGAAGGAAAAAACACTCCAAGAACATTTTAAAAATAACCTTATCAGAGACGTAACTAACGAAATACTGGAGGGCAAACTTACTATAACCCCGGCAACCACACCTACCCAGAGCCCGATGGCAACGCCGGTTAAGAGCCCTGCAGCTACGACCACAAGGGAGGAAGAAGGGGAAGCATGCAGATTTAAACTGTCATGCTCTCTGTCCCAACCGTAAGTTTTTTTTTTCTCTCTCCGACAATGGCAAAGCTGGGTTGTGTGAATGTGCGTGGAATGGGGTCGAAATGGAAACAAATTTGTCTCCTGAACGACCTCACGACACACGGAGTGGACGTAGCTATTGTAACCGAGTCCAAGATGAACGGGGCCCAAGCGTTCTCGTCTCTTATAAATGGTTTCGAGAAATTTATTTCTCCTAGCTGAGGAGGAGGAAGGGGCGTGGCAGTCCTTATCAGGAAGAGCTTGGACTTGCAGGTAAGTACTGTCTTTCTGGACCCAGAAGGCAGGCTGGTCGTTCTGGATGTGACCCACGTAAGTAAACAGTCCTTCAGGTTGGTAGCTGTCTACGCTCCGAATGAGTGTAGGCAGTCGGGTTTTTTTCGGAATCTGGAGCACTTTTTAGTGACGTCGAAAACGGTAGTCTTAGTAGGGGACTTTAACACTGTCCTCGAAGCGCGGGTCGACAGTGTTGGCTCAACCAATAGGAACCCTACCCTCAAGGGTCTACTAGAGAGCTTTAATCTAGTAGACCGTTATCGACTGGATGAGCCGAGCGTTCCACAGTGGATGTGGAGTAACAACGACGGCTCACGCAGATCGTATATAGATAGGATATTCGTTAGGAAAAGATATAAGGATACGTTTAGTTGTCCACAGTTTCACATTGTGCCTTACACGGATCACAAATTTGTGACTTGTAGGGTGCAATTTGATAAGTGCCATAGACAGGGACCCGGGTACTGGAAGCTGAACAAGTCTATTTTGAATTGTGAAGACTTCCGTACCCGGATTAAGGTGTTAGTACAGAGGGCATTATGTGGCACTATCATTAAAAATAGATGGTGGCACTCCCTCAAAAGAGCCATTCGTTCAGAGTCCATAAGAGTTAACAATCAGCTAAGGTTAGATAGGTCTAGGATAGAGGACGATTTAGTTAAGAATCTAAACGAGGCAATGGAATCTGGCTCTGCATCCGGAGTGATGGCGGCAAGGACGGTATTGTACCGTCACCTTAACTCCAAACACGAAGGTTGCAGAGTTAAAGCTAAGTTACGCGCAGGGAAACGAGAAGGTATTAACGTTGCCGGATGGGCCCGTCGAGTGGAGAGTCAGAGAGGTAACAAAGCTTCAATCAAGTCTTTAACTGACGAACAGGACACAAGATCTATGGACAGGAGGAGATGCAAAAGTTTCTTCACCAGCATTTCGCCCGCGCGTTCGGGGGGGGGGGGTCGCTGGAGCGGGGGAGGGCCTTAAAGGACTTCCTAGCAGGCGGGCCGCGGCTCTCGGGGCGTGAGGTGGAGTGCTGTGAAGGAGCGATCACTTTCGCGGAGATAGAGGGGGTACTGGCCGGATGCGCCGGGGAGAAGTCGCCGGGGTTGGATGGTCTGCCCTACGAGTTTTATCAAAGTATGCCGGACTTGTTCGGGGGAATACTGGCAGGCGTCTACGCGAACTGACAGCAGAACGGGAGAATTCCCAGTTATGTAAGCCGGGGAGTGGTGACACTAATCCAGAAAGACCCGAGCAAGGGGGATAACATTAGTAATTACAGGCTCATAACTCTACTTAATGTAGAGTTAAAGATTTTGGCCAAGGTGTTGGCAAAAAGGTTGACGACCGTCGTGGAGAAACTTGTAGGGAAAGCACAGACATGTGCAATTCAAGGCAGGTCGGTCCAGGACAATCTTCACCTTATACGCTACACCTTAGATAGGGTGGGTAAATTAACCGGCAAGGGCGGGGTAATGGTCCATTTAGACAAAAGTAAAGCGTTCGATAGGGTAGACCATAAGTACCTGGCGACGGTCCTCGAAGCGGCTGGACTGGGCCCTGAATTTCGCGGGTGGATCTCCGCTATGTATAGATAAACGGTTACCTAACGGAACCGTTTTCGATCGAATGTTCAGTTCGTCAAGGGTGCCCCTTGTCACCACTTTTGTACGTGTTGGCTCTCGAGCCATTGCTGCGAAAGTTGGAGAGGCTGGGAAGTAACCCGGATGAGATCGGAGGCGGGAGGACGGTTTCTGCTTATGCGGATGACGTCACCCTCATCGTGTCCAATGAGGCTCAGCTACCTTGTGTAGAAGATGCTATCAGAGGATACGAGGCGGTGGCAGGAGCAAAAGTTAACAAGGACAAGTCGATTGGCTTACGCCTCGGCACCTGGAGGAGCAAGTCGATATCGTCCAGTGCCGTGGGACACTGGACAGATGGTCCTGTTAAGTTGCTAGGAGTTTGGTTTGGGCCAGACTCCCAAACGGAGAGGAATTGGAGTGAGGTGACGGACAAGGTGGAGGCCATAGTACGGACCTGGTCCGGAAGGTTTCTGTCCTTGAAAGGAAGGGCGGAGGTGGTACAGATGTTCATTGCATCTGTAATCACTTACTGCCTGACCGTTGTCCCTTGCCCCGATTCATGACTTAGCAAGTTGGAGCGAATCCTTTTCCGCTAAGGTGTGGAGTCCGCTGGCAGGGGAATTTTCCTTAGTGAATTTTAAACCCGGTCGCATCAAAAGACGAAATCTGACTTTATGGCAAAAGGAGTGCCGACAGGCACTCACGCTGATCCACAAGGCGGACAAGGCCGGCTGCGGAAATACTACCTCGGTATTTTATAGCAGGCTGGTAGAGGCAAAGGACGAAGACGTCCTAGGAGGGGCTCTGGGATTACACGAAGACCAGCTTACCAACCTGTTTAAAAAGACTTTCAGGACGGGGTATTTGGATAATTTCCAAAGATCCCTGGCCTGGCAGTGTTATAGGAATGCTTTACCTGTTCGCGAGAAGTTATCGCGACACGGAATTTCAGTGCCACCGACATGTCCAAGATGCGGGTTGGACGATGAAACCGTCCAGCACGCTTTTGTACACTGTCGGCAGTTGTCAGACTTGATAAGTTACGCAGAACACGTGTTATCGCATCTGGGACGAGTACAGCTGTCGGCTGAGTCTATGATTAAGATGATACCGCCAACTGGACTCTCGAAGGAAGGTGAGGCATGTTTTCACTGCACGGTTGCAGTAGTAAAAGAATGCATGTGGCGTACAAGAATGGAAGGAGTCGCAATAGGATCCTTTGTCTCAGGCCCCGGCTTGCTCACTTACTTCAGATATCATCTGAAGAGCAAAATGGGGCTGGAAAAGAAGACCTTACCACAAGGTGTGTATGAAAAATGATGGAAGGAAGTGGCGAAGAAGGTGGGTGTCAGAAACCCAGTTTAACTATGGATGGAGAAGAGGAAAGGAAAGCTGCGGAGCCTTATAGGTTGCCGGGGTTTAAAATATATCGGTAAGATCTCAAGCTATGTAATGTTGTAATGTTATATTAGTCAATGCAAAGGGCAATTTAAATACAGTTTTTTGTATAATGAATAATCCATATATTTTGGAAATTTTTAAACGAACCACTTAACTGTTTTTGTATGTATGTCCTGTATTGTTCTTCTATGTACTGATTTTATAATCGTAATAAAGAATTAATCGCGACCTGGTGGTTACCGCCCGTTGACAAGGGACAAAAATCCCGAAACTAGTCCGTGCGTATCACTCAGGCTTGCGAGAAAGGGATGGCCTCCCTTTGCAAATACTTCAAGGGCACTGAAATGGTGTCTAAAGCCAGCTGGAGACGACGATCTCCTGGGGCTATAGAGCTACAGTAACACCCCCTCCCCTATGTGGTTAGCCATATTAAGATGGCTTCTATACTTTACATTATCGAGCGATTACTGTTTACATCTCATTCTGAGATTTAATAATGCCTATATATATATATATATGTTCATCTAAGGCTAGGACTACGTCCCATACATCCTCTACCCAATTCAGGATTACAACACATAAATACACTGCAACACTATTTCTTTTCCTCAACAGCCCCTGTCATATTTAACATTGTCCCGAAACCGTTAAAAGAAGATAAGGATCCCATTACTTTTAAAGGGAATCTGACAAATATTCTTCAAGGGATACCAGATAATCCACCTATACCTGCATACAACTCATTCAATAAGAACTCCCTCCTCGAATGGGCTATGATACCACAAAACTTGGCTTCAAAATGATTTAGATAATTCTTTCAGGTGGTAGTATTAACTTAGACGTGGCCTGGACCAAGCTTTTGTCGAAATATATCTAAGTTTATCTAAGTTTACATATATGTGTGCGTGTGTGCGTGTGTGTGTGTGTGTGTGTGTGTGTGTTTGTGTGTGTGTGTGTGTGTGTGTGAGTGTTAGTGTGTGTGATGTACGTAAGTATGTATATATATATTTACATTTCGTTTTTGGATTTGGTTTTCAAGATTCTTTATGTGAGTTCGTGTGTTGAAGCATATTGTGTTGTGTCTGGAGAGAGTCATTTTCTTTCTGTGCCTTATAATTTAACACACTCACCGCTAAAATTTTAGGAAAATAAAAATAAGAAATAAGTGGAATTTTTACCGGTGAGTGTTAAATTATAAGGCACAAAATGAAAATGACTCTCCCCAGACACGACAAAAGCTTGGTCCAGGCCACGTCTAAGTTAATACTACCACCTGAAAGAATTATCTAAATCATTTTGAAGCCAAGTTTTGTGGTATCATAGCCCATTCGAGGAGGGAGTTCTTATTGAATGAGTTGTATGCAGGTAGGTCCCGGGTTGATTCGGGGTTAACCACAGTAAATAAGGTACTCAATACATAGCAGAGTAAAATTAATTTATTATATAGAAGGAGCTTCTACAGGACTAGAACTGTTTCATTCAAGAGAAATCGAAACAGTTCTAGTCCTGTAGAAGCTCCTTCTATATAATAAATATATATATATATATATATATATATATATATATATATATATATATATATATTATATATATATATATATATATATATAGGCTGTAAGCAATCACTAAATATTTCTAAATAATGTCTGTCTTCAGTAGAGATGAGTACTACAAATCGAAATATAATTCTACATACTGCTATGCGCATATGGTACTTAGTTTGTCATGACACTTTAAAGACATGTATGAAGGAAACGTCGTTAAATGACCCCTCTTGAAAGCACTATTCCTTTATTAGTTAATTACATTCAATACACACATACACATTCATATACATATGCACAATATCTTTTAAATGCAGGTGCAACAACTTAAGTTTTATGTTCTGACTAAGCTTCTTTCATGTTGGTCCCACTTTTTCTTCTAGTCTCCTAACTGTCTGCTGGTGTGATACTTTATAACGCCTCTATAATCATTAAGCATTTTATTGAAATGTTTAAGCAGATGCTAAAAGATGGTACACTGTTACTCAACTCTGAGTAAAGGTTTTCCTGTAATCAAAATGTCTTTACTTAATGAACGTAATTAGGTAAGTTCTGTTTTTTAGTCGTTCGGTTATTAATTGATTTTACGCTCTCTATTCACCTGTTGGATAAAATAGGTTCCCAAATGATATTCCTCGCCGCTTGACCTTACTAATACTATGGTATTAATAAGTATATTGATATCTAAAACTTGGTTATTGTTAGTGCTATTGCAAAACGGTATTATAAAATCTGTATGTATGCATGTATACATGTGTGTATGCCTGTATGCATGTATACATGTGTGTATGCCTGTATGCATGTATACATGTGTGTATGCCTGCATGCATCTATGTACTTTCCTGTTTTTAAGTATTTGAAATCTTACTATCGGGGGCGGAGCTGGTTTCTTGCAAAGCACCATCGTTGGAATGTAGATAACAAAAACAAAGTCACATTTTAAACTAGAGAAGAGATTTGCGTATTTCTATTGTTCCGCTTACAGATTGTATTTGTAACGCGTCTGTTACTTGATTGTGTTTGCATGTATATTTGCATGTATTCATATAAGGATATGTGTATGTGTGTACATTTTATTTATTAACGTTTGACAATCTTCACATGAGAGAAACAAGTATACATTTGCGACATTCAATCTTTTTCTTTAATCACTATTATTTATGTTCCTACAATTAGCATAGAAATCTTTACATAGCTCGTGGTTTCGTCATTCTTATGAATACACAATCTATTTTGAATTGAAATTATCTGAAGAAACACCCAGCATTATCTAAACTATTGTGAAAGGAAATCATTATTATTTCAAATGAAATCCTTATTTAAATAGAATAACAATAAATTGCAATTGAATGTTGAACGATAACGGTAATTTACCCGAATTATAAAAAAGAAACAACAACAATAGATAAGATATAAAGCTTTCCATTTCCATTAAGTGTAGAATGAAGCAAGATATAGAATGTTAATGACAGGCAATCAGACAATGCAAAATGTGATATAATGAAAAGAAATAAAAAAACAACATGTATATCATTGAAAATGAAATAGTGGCCAGTGATATGTATTATGTATAATTTTGTACATGTTATTAATTTATCTGGAACGTAATGGAAACAAAATTCGTAATGATCATTACAATGTATTTATGAATATGACAGTTTGGTAGAGGATTATGGAAATCCTATGCAATAAATAATTACATTTTTCTTGTTACCTTATACTCATATTGCTGTATTAGATTTATATAATAGTTTATTTTCACTTGCTTAATGACAGCTATATGAAGTCACGTAATTTATTAATTAGAAAACTATAATTATCATTACTATATATTTTGTATGCAATATTCCTTCTACAATGGTACTCAATATTTCTTTTGTATTAATTATTATCCGATAGTAAATTTGCTGAAGCCAAATGAGAATTGAAATAAGGAAAAAATATTTAATACTGATTGCAACGATTAGTTTGTGTTCGATGCAGATATGTATTAAAATAAAATTCTGAGAGATGATTGGATGTATGCATGTAAAAACGTACGTAAATGAACATAAAATCGAGAGTTCATTTATGATTAATATTCACCTAGAAGAGGGAAATATGATATGTGTCGAATTTCAGAGTTTTAGTCTAATATGTTATTAGGGTTAACCCTTTGTATGTCATATGTAATGACATGGTGTAAGAAATGATCAATTCAATAAATGAAATGAAAATATCTGAAATATCTTTATGAGGTTTTGGTTCACCACCGATTAGTTTGTATGTAGAAAAGTATTGGATGTAGGTCGAAATCACAGAAAACAAATGAAGTAAAGTAGTTGAACTGATAATGAAAACCTGTCCCGCACACTCAATTGAACCGTAGTTAATAGTCAATCTGCAGTGCTTGCATTATATCCATAAGTAAAATTCAATATTGAAGTTCTTGCTATTTGATGTTGTGTCGCCTCATAAAATCTCTTATCTAGCAGTTCTATGGTACAAAATATCAGTTAAATGACTAACTGTTGTCCACATATCTATTATTCGTGTTATACCATGACAGAACTTAGCAGAGGCCTATAGTACAAGCAACGACAGATAATGCTGAATCGTACGGGTAACTCACTGAAAAAGTAGGTGAGTTTTTAGTATCTGAAATGTAATTCTATGCATTTCTTGTTGATTAGTCCAAGTTAACTTTTATTGAGCAGACTTAAGGTCAAAGACATTCCAGCTATGAGTATCCTGTCTTTTTGAGTATGAAGAACTACCGTAAAGAATACGTTCTTCGATTTTCAAAACAACAGAGTGCTTATTCGTGAGAACTTTTTTGTTGTAGTAACAATATATAGGCTGCCACAACATAAACGTATAAGTTGTCGAGAAACCGACAATTGCCGTTCAACTGCCCTCACTTTTGTTTCATATGCGTCTGGATGTTTGGGGACGAGTTTTCATATAGTGTCATAGATTAAGAGTTTTTGTTTGCTACAGCTATAAATAATGTTCCTCGTGTGTCTAAATGGTCTGTCACTTTGTTTCTTGCTCTATAAGAGTTGTGTATGTTGTATAAGGGTGTGTTTTACGTAGGATGTGTGCGGCACCTAGTAGTGCTATTTTCTGTATCCTATATATATACTTGTAACTCCTGGTTTTTGTCATGAATTTGTCTGAATATTTTTTAGCATACCTAGTGCGCCTACTATATTAGGAATTGTTTGTTTTTAGATTCCACATTTGAGTTACTTCTATACATGCATACAAACATGCATACATACATACAGGCTGCGAAGGTCATTTGAGAACACTTAATTATCCTCTCTTCAAACAAAAGTTTGTTCTTTTTTATTTGAGAGTACTCAATTATACTCTTTTCAAATTAATTTAAAGGTTTTGTTCCTCCCATGACAAAGATAAAATGCTAACAAAAGGAACAATAATAAAGATGGTTATCTGTACAGAACACAACCATTATGAAATTTTTCAAATTTTGAAATGTCGGATGGAATCGGAAACGAACTTTAGATATCGGAGTTGTAGAATTACGGTGTAACAAGGCATTCAGTAGAAATGTTATGTCTTAGTGAGAGGGCAATTCATATTTGCAAAGACAAAAGAAACCTGCCTGGTTCGCGACAAGTATGTGTTTAACAAGTTTAAAAGCCCTTATAAGCATGGCATGCTCTGGTACTTCTTGATAAGAAAAAACTTCGACCAAAATAGGAA
>NC_042999.1:173755989-173760989 GCF_006345805.1 Octopus sinensis
ATGCATACATAATGCTTATTTCTAGATTTATTGATGCAATGTCTTTATAGCCAGTGACTACGTCCTTAAAAGTGAGACAACTGTCGTTATTTGTCCATTTCCGAAATAAATCTCTGGAAGTGATACACAAATCAAATTTATATTTAACCAAGATAATGTTAGTGAGTTTACATTAATGTATACACTTTCATAGGCTTCAATTATTCTTGTTTGGTTAATGTTCCTCTTATCAAGAACTTAATCATGTCAACATGGCAGATGTATCGAAAGGACTTGCTGGCATTTTTGATTTATTGAACACCGATTCTGGTTAATGCTTAATTTGGCAGGCACCGTGTATATCTGTCTATCTTACAGTTGAGCACCATCAATATGAAATGATGGATTTATAATTAATGATAGGCATCATTTGAGAATTTCACAGGAAAGTTTCATAGATCAAGTTATTTAATGTAAACCTTGATACACTTTGATTCTCAACCATATTGAAATGATTGAGAATTCCAATAAACGGAAATCTATGTTTAAAGCGCACTAATCTGGCAACATAGTTTCGATCCTAAGCAGAATCTGTCTACATTTATTTTTCGTGTTACGAAGGTGCACGTGCAAGACATATATTGATTTTACTGTATAAAAGTTTTCAGCAGAACAAGTTTACTTCATTGAGGGAGGAAAGGAACTGGTCGTTTGTGAGATAATTCATCTCGAACAGTCATGTTGCTTCCAAAATCTCAACGATTAAGAAAACAGTTGTTTAAAAATCGTATCCTTCATCTTGCTAGATCCCTCTAACATGGTTATGACCACAGCCATTACATTTGAGATGAAAAACACGAGAGGTATAGGTGAATATTTGTGGGTAGGATAAATTGAAGATTGTGAGAAAACCATTATCCGAGCTGGTGAAGTTGTTTAGTTTGAAACGTGTGGAAGAATATGCATATGGAGTTATGAAAATATTTTTTAGGAATATTTTTGAGTGGGTGAATTATGGTATTGGAATCAAAATGGGTAAGAAATATTTGTTTGCCTTCACTGGAAAACACTTCTTCTCCCCATGCCGGGTAAGTGTGATTGTTTGAAGGTTAATAAAGTTAGAGATTGATTTGGTAAGGTCTCAAAATGACCTGCTGCAATTCGACAGGTGAAAGCGATTACAGTTCGTACGTTATACGAGAGCATCTTTCACTTTTTGTAACAAGCGTGATGATAGGTAGAGTCTCACAGCTTGTGAAGGTGAGTAATATTTCTAGGTTTTCTGCGTGGCTTTCTGTTCCAATCCCGCTGGGTTGTTCTAAAGCGGGGTTCCGAAAAACAAACCGTTTCTTAGAAACCTCTTGGATTTTTCGAGATAAAATTACTTAAAAACCATAAAAAATTTCTTTTAATTATAAGTTGCATTCACTATTTTCAAAAGGAAAATTTTATCAAGTTTTACGTGTGTGTGTGTGTGTTGTGTGTGTGTGTGTTGTGTGTGTGTGTGTGTGTTTTCTTCTCTAACACAATTTTTGCTTATTTTAATGAGTAAAATTTGGAATAATAGTAGTTGTCCGTAAAATAGTGGGATTGATTCCGCAATCTTTGGAAAATCGAATAAAGGTAACGTGACAAAATAACCTTAGGAAAAACGAGTGTTAGGGATATGAAAAGATAGCGGGAACTTTTGTTGTTTCTCTACCGGATGGTGGAGTGTTGTAATGTATTGTTATTCATTTAACGATAGAGCAGAGATCCTTTTAAGTGCATAAATGACGGTAGTTTGAAAAGGGCTGCATCAGAGGATGAAAAATAAATTAAGTGTAGTTGTAATGTTTCGTTTAGAAATATAGTCCTTCTAACTGGACTAAATTCATGTATATGTGTATACACTCCTCTAATTTCAGCTTTAAAATGTTTACTTAACGTACCTCCCCAAATATATCAACTTTACAGAATCCTTCAGCCAAGAACTTCTCAAGCATCATAGCTCCACAATCAATACTTCCAGGAGTGACCTTCGAAATTTTCTGTCCATTTTATATCACAGAAGCAAGTCTATCTCATTTATTAGAAAATATAAAACTGTATAGGTAGACACACACACGCAATATGTGTGTATGGGTATATATATATATATATATATATATATATAAACACTGTTTTCTGTTTGCATGCATGAATGTTTTTGTGTGTGTTATTCTGTTGTTTTAATTTACGTATGTGGGCATATGCATATCTTTCTCCAACGTTTTAAATCAGTTCCATTAATGGCTTTTAAGTGTGATTTCCTAATTAACCATATCCTTTCAGATTTAGTAAAGCCAACTTTCTCAAGACTGTTGGTGAGGCAGATACTTCTGCAAACATGTGCACCAAGAATCACAGGTATAAATCTAAAATTACAGTTTGCCTATAGTTTTCTTCTTCGTTTGACATACACGTCTTATTTCTTTTACCGATAACAGTTTATTAATATTTGCTGAACAACAGATTTTTAGTGATGTGCCCACATTTCTGTTCCAGGCCATTATGTCTGATCTAATGTGTCGACATTTTGCAAAAGAACATTCAGCTAGCATTCTTTCATATTATTGTTGAGTATGATCTCCACATCATTCTAACCTCTATGCATGCATACACACATACATATGTACATATGTGTGTGTATATATATGTATGTGTGTGTATATAATATATATATATATATATGCACACACATACATAAATGCTCATAGCATATATATTGATAATTTTTTATAAAGTCAACTAATCTGCTGAATCTAGAATTTCAGAAATGTTTCTTGCTTTTTGATCCATTTGATATAACAAAAAGAAAAAGTCTTTCTCCTCCCCCTACTATTATAACGTACGAAATAGTTGTAATATGTTTTGATATTTTCATTTCTGTACAATTACAAGCAATGTCATAAAGTTTATAAAAGGTTTTCTAATACCTGGAAATACTGAATGATTTCTTCCCAAAAATCTAATCCAACGAGAAATAAGATTGCGAGAATATCTTGGCATAAATACGTAAGTAATTATAAAGATACGGAGATTTGGGGATTCCATACTGGATGTTATTTCTATAGGGTAACTTTAAATAAAAAAAGATGCAAGAAACAAATGAATTACTTTTATTAATATAAATCTTTAACATCAGGTACATTTACTTGTTCATCTGGACTGTATTTAGTGCACATCTTTTCTATGTTCAAAATCAGATTAGGTTTGTTATTAATCGCACCAGTGAATTAAACTTAAAAAGTGGGACATAACCCTCTTTATAACTTTCCGGAGATTAGGGATTCGAGAACATAGTATGTTCTTGATCCAGAACCGAGAATAGTCAACTGAATAAAATGTTGAATCTTTCTCAAAATCGGATTGTATATCAATCAAAAACTTGCTTACTAATATCATCAAAAAGGATTCTTATAACTTATCATTACCTTTGTCCGTTAGATAAGTAATATTAGGAATATTTGAATTCAGATCGGGAGCCGAAGGAAGTTTGTGGTGTTGCATAAATTCGATCAAACCATTAAAACAAGTATCAAATATTTATTCTTAGAAAGCTAGTTTGCTTGTGTATGCAACTGTATTTGTGCTGAGTGTTCCTTTTGATTGCATAATTGCCAAAATAACGTATAATTAATGAAATGGGACTTAATAAAATTTACTGACTTTATTACAAGCTGTAATAGAAAATGCAATGGTTTATGAAGATATTTAACTGGAGGATGTTGCCTGTAAATTATACAGTAAATCGGAAATGAAGGGGACATTTTCCCTCAAATGTGCAATAAAGCTTCGATATTTGCCTGTCATAGCAACTGCACCAGCAGTTGCACAGGCAATTATATTGGGCAGAAGAATTGATTTTTTTTTAATCCAGAAAATCATTAGAATTATATATATTGGAAAACCTATGCGATCTCTTGTCATTAATAGCGCAAATAATAACTATTCGCAATATTCCCCATGATGAATATAATTCATACCTAGCAATAGTATCGCCTCATTACTCGACAGAAGACTTCATCCGTTCGCTGAGCAATCTACTTACTTTGTTTATACATCACCTAACTCTATCATTACTGAGTGAAATATGAGCGATTATATCCTTAGCCATATTTTTCAAAATAATAAACCGTACTTCTGAAAGAATCAGGGCGACTAATGATTCATCTATGCTATGGTAGTTTCTCATCTTCCTATTATGTTGCAATTTTTATAACTAACCATCCTCAAATGTTTCTGATTTCTTAAAACTATATTAGATAATTTCTGATGTTTCTGAATTTTTATTTCCGAAACCTTTGAACATTGTTGTACCTTGTACGCATATGATCTTTCAACGGGAATGGTTCTGTTGTTTGATTGGAAACGACGTGCTGGCTAAACACACAGGATGTGATATGGGTATTGAACAAGCCCATATTAAGGAATGTTGGCGGAGTGATGTCTTGTTGAGGAATACCATTCTAGAGGTAATTTCTTCACATAATATATATCGCTCAACAAATTTGATTACTATCCTTGTACACAAATATATATCGTGCATAATAGATCAGCTATGCATGCAGATAGTGAGAATCATTTAACTCCCCAGTAAAACTATCATATACTAAATTTCATATTGTCTTCATTTTCGTATTATTTAGAATAATGGAAAATTTCATCTCTTTTCCGTAGAATAAGTAATTATTTTCATTAGATAATGTGAATAGAAATGAAATTTCGAAATCAGTTAAAGCTTTCTATTCTCCATTGTATTTACGAAAAGATTGCTTTTTCACAGCTTTCATCATTCATATTTATCTTCAATATAAAGTGTTCTGTAGATCTATACCATAAGAAGAGGAACCTTTTAAAATACAAATCTGTGGGTTTTTTGTTTCTTTTTTAGTTTTTTGCTTACTATTAGTAATACTTGTTTACTTTATCATAGTTCAACCACCACCAAGAGATATACAAATTCACAAGGTTACTTTCCTGGTTTAGAACACATTTCC
>NC_042999.1:173763489-173765989 GCF_006345805.1 Octopus sinensis
AAGTTCGAAAAACGAATGAAAGTGCTAAGAATAATGAAGAAAAATTAAGAATTTATTCAAAATATCATGTGACCTGCTTTCTCAATATTCAATATCTGTACACCACACGTAACACTCTGTACATATATATATATATATATATATATATATATATATAATATATAATATATATATATATATATATATATATATTATATATCACGTGATCACGTGACCGACCAGACCATCAGATGTTGTTACGCATCGCTGGTCACAATGCGTTCGCATTGTTTTAGCCTTCGAATGACGCCACCCCGCTGGCTAAGCGAGCAGGCCAACAGAAGAAAGAGTGAGAGAAAGAGTGGTGAAAGAGTACAGCAGGGATCACCACCTCCTGCTAGAGCCTCGTGGAGCTTTTAAGTGTTTTCGCTCAATAAACACACACAACGCCCGGTCTGGGAATCGAAACCGCGATCCTACGACCGCGAGTTCGCTGCCCTAACCACTGGGCCATTGCGCCTCCATATATATATATTACAAATGGCTAAGACCGGTTTATGGGATTACCTCAGGTTTCCTGTCCATAAAGTGTTTAGCTTTATGGTGTATCGTCAGATCCCGAATCCTTTTGGCCCAAAACAACTTTAAAATATAAAAGAGGAAATTCCGTGGTTTGTGGGAGTCATTTTGGAATCTCGCCCGTTCAGCTATGCATAATTTGCATCGTTTTGACCCGTTCATGTAGGGGATCTGGGTTCTCGAGGAATTTCTATGTCATTATTCAAAAATATTTCAATATATCTTGCCAATAGAGAAAGAGTCGGTTTCTAACCTAGATCCAAGGCTCCTTCACTGCAATGTATGTATGTATATGTATGTATGAACGTATGTATACACTTATTTCCACATTTTGATCAGTACCTAGTTTTATTTACGTATGTACATATAAATATTTGAATATATGTATATATATATATATATATATATATATATATATATATATACATATACAAAGATTATTTAGAATATTTACAAATGTTTATGTATATATATATACATATACAAACATTATTTAGAATATTTACAAATATTTACAAATATAATATTTGTTCTCATCTTGTTTGTTGCTAACACAACATCCAGCCTTCATCAAGTGTCTTGGGGAAAGTTCTCATTCCTAAGGTATTTGTCGATGTTGTTGTTATTATTATTATATTATTATTATTATTATTATTATTATTATTATTATTATTATTATTATTATTCAGGTCACTAGTAGCCCGCACTTTTAACCACTACGCTATATGCCCGTAGGCAATTATGGAGTGAAGTTTTGAGCTTATAAATCTAATATTTTCCTATCCCTCCTTAATACCGGTCCCCATAAATTCTTCATGTCTACTCTCGGTCTGCTTAGGAGGTTGTTGTATATATGTGCTGCTTCTTTTAGTTTTCGTATTTTCCATTGGTGTTGTGTGTCTATTATTTTAACTTCATCCCACAGGGAGAGGTGGTCTCCATTTTTCCATACACGGTCTGCTATACCCGATTTATCAATATCTCCTCGTGTCACAGTTTTACGATATTCTTCTACCCTTGTTTTGAGGGGGCGGCATGTTTCGCCTTTGTATAACCTACCACAGCTGCATGGGATGGCATACACGCAGTTTATGGTCCTATTCTCTTCTAATGGTTGTCCAACCCGAAGATGATATTTACGAAGTGTTGTATTACTCTTGAATACTGCCTTTTACTTGTTTCAGTCATAGACTGGGGCTATGCTAGAGCACCGATTGTGTGTGCACGTGTGCGTGTATGTGTGTGCGTGTATGTGTGTGCACGTGTGTGTGTACGTGTATGTGTGTGCGTGTGTGTGTGCGTGTGTGTGTGTGTATGTGTGTGTGTGTGTGTCTGAGTGTGTGTGTGTGTGTGTGTGTGTGTGTGTGTGTGGTGTGTGTGTGAGTGTGTTTGCACTATTATTTAATCTTAAGGATTATTTCAGGAAAATATTTTTCATAATTTTGAGTAGAAATTCACAGAAAAATAAATTGTAGAAAGTGTATGCATATGGTATATGCCGATGCATTATTGCTATTTCATACGTTCACTGCATAGATGAGATATATCTCTGACGTAAGAGATAGAAAGAAGGATTGATAGAGGTGGGTAATGTATCTGTATGTATATATGTAACCACATGTGGATCATTGCCGATATTTTCCTCCGTCTCCCTTTTCTCTTTCACTTCCTACGTCTCCTGTTTCTGACGAAGAGCTTTGCTCGGAACGTAAAGTCACCTTTCTTTCCTTCCCTGAGCATCTGCAAATGCTTGCATGTACCACGTCCTCGCCTTTTGTTTTTTTTTTTACGATCGTAAGGACGTGGGTTCCATTCACGGCAGCGCCTTGTGTTCTAGAGCAAGACATTTTAGTTCATATTGCTCCAGTTCACTCAGCTAGCAAAAGTGAATAGTACACGTATTTGAAATAGACAGCATTGTCACATTCTCTGCCGCTAAGTC
>NC_042999.1:173768489-173773489 GCF_006345805.1 Octopus sinensis
GTGAGCGGGTGGTATGTGTAACGGTCCAAAGGGCCGAATGCCAATCCAATAACTTGATTTCATGATATCACAAGAACCATCACTGACATCCGTGCAACAATTCCATTAGCAGCGAAAAGAGAGAGATAGAAATACGTTATTATGAAACGCACATATTTCTAAATATTCTCACAAATTCAAATACAACTTCAGACTTGCACTCACATGAATATATCTACTGTGATAATTTAAATTGCGTGTACACATATCATGACATGCTCACACACATATTGTTATAGAAATACATATATGGACGTAAACGTCCACGTTCTCAACACATCGTCTGTCATAAGCATTCATACATACATACACACAAACACATACTCCCACATACACACAAAACTAAACATTCAAGCCTGCATAAGCATAATTTGAAATACTCAACTCCACACAACCCCACAGCCTTCACTTCACATGCACGGTCTGTCATATGCACGCTCCTTAAAGGACACGAACCCTAACTAATGTCCACAAAAGTTATACATGCAACAGCATATGCATAAATGTTAAAAGTCTGATGCTCCACCGACTGAGCATTGCGGAAGAGTTCGAAGAGGGAAGCATCAAAGTAGACCTCATTTAGCTCAAATATAATAGTCATACATCCTTAAACAAACACATTATTGTCATTACAAAAGGGACAATTGGTTTTATATCTTCCATTTAAATAATTATCAATATTGGTTATAATCAAAAGGTGCCAACAATGGCCTGATCCCAGAAGCAGTTCAGAGTCGGATTAAATGTCGATCAGTGTTTACAGATGTTTCCATTTCAAATACTAAGTGATTTTGTGAATATGTACGCGTACGCCTGTGAGGCGTGAATGTGTTTGTGTGTATGGATAGCAATTCTCTTCTGCCGTCTGTTTGGTTAACGTTGAACACGGGTCTTAGCGTCATGGATTTGTGGTTTAAGATATTCCCTTTGCAGCTACAAAGTTACGGAGTCAATTTCACTGCGCAATTGGGAATATGTTTCTTGTGATAGTCTCGAGTTCTTTATTAAACGGAAACTTCGAGTGTCCACGAGCGCACACAAACACACACTCATTAAGCATGCGCGCGCGCGAGTGTGTGTAGATGCGTGGTTTAGTGTTTAGGGTGTTTGCACTCGTGATTATAAGATAAGTTTCGATTCCTAGATCGGATGATGCGTTATGTTTTGAGCAAAACATAATATTCTACATTGCTCTAGTCCACACTTGTAAAAATGTGTAATTCTGCGAGAGAACGGTGCTCCGTCAAGGAGGAGTATATACATCACACAATTCGGGAAACATGGTTTATGAGTCAAGAAGGCCCTTTGATAATTTTTTTTTTATATATAGACATACCCACACAAATGTACATACACACGCTGATATATGTATGCATGTATGCATATATATGTGTGTAAACACCTTCTCATCTATACTTCCCCTCTCTTTGCCTCTTTAATTCTTGTGCCTGTATAAAGACATTCCTTACTCTACTTTCAACAGTCTTTCTTGTTTTCAAAGCTCTTCTTTGACATGCATACTGATCATAATTAATCTCTTGTCTTTCTCATTGTATTTAATTACCTTCCTAAGCTTCCAATTATTCGCTAAATTTTAGTTCTTTTTATTGCTCTATCTATTAGTAACTTAACGGTTAGACCACGAGAGCTTGAAACCTTATTTATTACAGAGTCCCCCTGCCTCTAGTATTTTCCAGTATTTCCTGTTCTTCATTTACCATTAATATATCAGTTTCTTCACCATCCGTCTATTTGTTGACCAACTAAAATTTAGATATAAATTCTTGCAATTTTTTTGAAAATATAAGCATTTCCCCATAAATCAATACCTACGTACTTCACTTTAATAATTTATTAATTCTAAATATTTAATAACGAGATTGTCTTTACATTTTTTATTTGTTAATATATTTATTTGTTAATATATTTATCTCTTCTCCATATCCTAAATCAGATAACAATATCACCATTCTTATATTTTATACTTACATCGAAAAGCCTTTAAATATACCTTGTGCATAACTAACGTATTCTTTACGCCTTCAATATTAGTTAAAGTTTATTTCCAATTATCCATGTTTTAAAATTTTCTTATCATAGTTTCCCATTTGACTTTTCTCTCAAGCGTGTTTATAGTATTAATTTTAAATTGCTTTCTTTTATAAATGCTGGGCTTAACCAATATCTTACTGCATTATGTAGGTTATTCCTGCGTTCACAACTCAACTATTTCTTCAGTCTTCATATCATTTGCTAGGAGTTTCAGTTACAAACACCAATAGGTAATTACATTATGTTAAGGGTACCACTGTGTCATTCACATGTTTTAGTTGCTTACATTCTTGTCTCCGGAGTCTATTTATTCATTGATTTATTTATTTATGTGACATATTCCCCAACTTTAGTAACTTTTGCGTTCAGTGTGTAAGTGTTTATATAACATTATGTATGCTTATATTCTCCTATATTTACATATAGTTGTATAGACATCTGTGCGTGTTTGCACTTATCTCAGAACATCGCAGCCTATATGTATGCATCTTATATCGTTCTTTGTGTCTTCTTTCTCCCACGCTCTCTCTCTCTTTCTCTCTCTCTCTCTCTCTCTCTCTCTCTCCCTATATATATATATTAATATCAAGATTAATTAGCCGAAATTGCGAGGATGATCCGGGTCTTGTCTGAGGATAGAAAGCTTCAAATGCCCCGTCCCTGCTTTTTTTTTGTATCGTCTATCTAGATGTTTTGTTGTCCCTTTTTGTATCATCTAGTTGTCCGGATGTTTTGCGTATTGACCCATTTTGTATTTTACATATATATATAAAACTTAGATAAAACTTAGATATGTTTCGACCAGAGATTGGTCCAGGCCATGTCTAACTTAATAGCACCACCTGATAGGATTATTCGAATCCTGTTTAAGTCAAGTTTTGTTCAAGTAGTGAGTTCTTGTTGGGTGAGTTGTATCCAGTTTTGTTCAAGTAGTGAGCTCTTGTTGGGTGAGTTGTATCCAATTATGGGTGGCTTATCTGGTATTCTTTGAAGGAATCTATCCAGACTCTGTTTAAAGTTGATGGGATCCTTTTCCTCTTTGATCTCCCTTGGGACAATGTTAAATAGGGCAGGGCCTGTTGAGGAAAAGAAATTATGTTGCAGTGTACATGTACGTTGTGATCGTGAATTATATATATATATATATATATATATAATATATATATATATATATCACCAAAAGCAAATGCTGATTGTTTGACATTTGGTTTCCTCTTTATCGTGGTACTAATCGGCTCTCTCCTATAACATTCTCTATCCTATTCTTGCTTCGAGAACAAGATTAATGCCACAATGATATAGGAGTGAATTGTCTTACTGGACCCGAGTCGAAAATCTCTGGTAACGTGTATCACATCAAAGTATATTTTCATAATACATACATACATACATACATGCATACATACATACATACATACATACATACATACATACGTACATACATACATACATACATACATACATACATACATACATACATACATACATACATACATACATTAGGACATGCTATAATGAAATCTCGAGGACAAAGAAATAAGAACCCCGCAGTATGGTAGAAGCTAATCTTGAGAAATTACGCTTCTCAAAACTTGAGAGGAGGAAGCTGATTCGAAGATTACAGATACAACTTATCACTGGAACTGTGAAAATCTGTGAGTTTCCAGAGGTTTATCATTTAAATATATATGAGCATACCTAGATATGCATGAGAATATATACATAAAACAAGACCTCGGTTCAAAGTCTCTCTTGACCAGAAATGGCCTGAACTCTTTGTATGACCACCCTCCTTGTACATAACTCCCTGTCCCCCTACATGGCCTTGCTTTTGCTTTTTGAGCCAATAAAAATTGAATTGAATTGAAAAAAATCTGCACACATACATACATACATACATACATACATACATACATACATACATACATACATACATACATACAAACATGCATGCATAAATGCCCTGTTGCTGATGTTGAAATTCCCATAAAAGAGCCTTGGATCAGGGTTAGAAACCGGCTCTTTCTCTATTGGAAAGAAATCTTGGAATAAAACTGAATAATGACATACATATATGGGATGATATAGATAGATAGATAGATAGATAGATAGATAGATAGATATATAGATAGATAGATAGATAGATAGATAGATAGATAGATAGATAGATAGATAGATAGATAGATAGATAGATAGATAGATAGATAGATAGATAGAGTGAGAGAGAGATCAGTTTTGTGTGTGTTTGTATATCTGTAGCGTTAATTAGCTGACATTATCAAGAGTACAACGCAACCTTAACAACCATTTTAGTTAGGAACCATTTGTTTAAAACTCTTAGCACAAGTTTAATATTTCTTTAGAGACATACTTACAATTTACTTGTTATAATGGATTGTCCATATCCAGCTTTATCAGAAACAATCAAGTTTTAGCAACTGTAATGTTTAAAGTGGATGCTATATTTACATTTTTTCTGTTACTTCACTATTATCACTTCGTTGTACCTTCGATTTATAGTTCTGAACTTTAGTAGTTTTCAAAAAATATTAGCTAAGATTTTGAAATCTTTTTTCTGTAACCCTTTTAGTATATTATCTTAATATATGGCTGGTCTTCTTTTTATACTATTTTCTTAATAGAGTAATCTTTCTTTATAATGTTGTTATAACAAAAAATAGTTATGGCAATATACTAATCTATTTTATCACCTTACCAAATTTTCTTATATGTACAGGATTGCAATAAAACGCCATTCATTTTTTTATATATAGTAATAATAAAAAAAATGTTTAAGGTGTTTATGTAAAATAATTTGTTTTTTGCACTGTTGTTGCTCTGTCTAGAAATTTAATAAATAAACATATACTTTAACGTTTTTCAGAGAAACTTCGAAATAATTAATAAAC
>NC_042999.1:173778489-173788489 GCF_006345805.1 Octopus sinensis
TGCAGTCAAGTTTTACACATGAAAACAAACAATCTGATTGGTTAAAATTCGCAGTTTTAATCTACGATTAAAGTCATAAAATAGATTTTTCTCAAATAAACTAGTTCCAACCTGTGTCTTGTTTTGCTAGACTCTATTAGCATACGAAGTTTCAGATTATTAGTTAAGTAGAAAGATCTGTGGTCCTGGCTTCAGAATTGAAAAGATCCAATTTATCTGCCAAGGCTAGAATCGTCAGTAGGAAGCCTTTGTAATCCAAGATGTACATACCGTTAGAAGCACGTGCAAATCTAACGATCTGTATACCCTAACTTTTCAGACCAGTGCGCAGACGCAAATCATACCGGTGACATATATATATATATATATATGTATGTATGTATGTATGTATACACACACATATATATGCATACATATATATATACCCCCCCCCACACACACACATACATAATTACATATATATACATACATACATACATACACACACACACATATATATATAGTACAAAGTAAGATAGGGTAAATAATATGAAATGGTACTATCTGTAATATGATGATTGAAATGAATTTGTTCCTCCATTTTCTTATTTGTATATATGTATTATATATATATATATATATATATATATATATATATGAGAGAGAGAGAGGGAGAGAGAGAGAGAGAGAGAGAGAGAGAGAGAAGACCCAAGGTGGCATGAAACGCTATGTAAGTGCTATGGAAGGACCGTTGTTAAACTCTCAGTTCGATAATGATACGAGTGAGGAGTCTAATGCGGGTCTTGTATGAACATGTATATGTTAAATAAAATGAAACAACAAAGCCAAGGCTGTGTGGAGTTTTTCAGGATATTTATAAAGAGAAAGTTAGTCTTACAGCTATTTCTGGGATATTACGGATATCCCTTCATCAGAGACGATGTAAGATTGTTAAATAGAAGGAGTTATTAAATATAGGAGTTATTTTGGAAAAGGAAGCAAATAAGGAATGTATAGGGAAATAAGAGAATGAATGTAGAAATAAAATATAAAAATATATAAAGATGTTATTGTTGCAGTTCCATTATCCAAGGAAGGTGGTGTGTAGAAATGGTAGAAATGCTTCTTGTCCGTAGCATGTAAATTCCAATAGAAGGTCATATTTTTTTTATTACAAATAGAAAGTGTGGAGACGTAGATTCCATGTGCTGTTCATTCAAAGGGGTCTTGTGGTGTGAATGAAAACTTGAGAATGTAGTGATAGTATTAACAGAATAGAGAGGGGGGAAATGTTAAAATGAAGAGAGAGGTCAAAGGAGAAGGTGAGAAAAGAAGGAAAGAAAGAGGAAGAGAAAATAAAAACAAGAGAAAACGAAAAAAAGTGTAAGTGAGAAAAAAGAAAAAAATGAAAGGTGTGTTAGTTGGTGGTAACATATTAAGAGTGGGATGGGAGATGAGAGGGAGAGGGGTAAGAAGAGATAAGAATGTAAATAATGAACTTGTGTGAGGTGTGTGAGGAGGGGTGGTATTTTAGAATACCATTAAGGGAAGGTATAGGAGGGTTTTTTTTCTAAAGTGAGTAGTAAACGACAAAACGGAAACGAAGGATACTAAGAATGGTCAAGTTTCTATAAATAGATTTATGTGTTTATTCTCCTGGCTAATGTGATAGTGTGGGGAGAGGAATCAGAGAGAAAGAAAGAAGTGTATATTGATATAAGCACGCACACATGTACATATGTGTGCGTGTATGCATTATTATATAGGCCTGGGTACTTGTGTATATATGTACGTATATACACATACATGCACATTAACAATTTGATAATAGATGTACAGTAAGATGTATTGTCACTATAAATTCATTGCAGAATATAACTGTAATATAATCTATGTCCCATAATATGGTGTATATCTCCACCCCAAATTTCAGGCTTTGTGACTTTAGTAGAAAGGATTATTATTATTATTATTATTGAGTGAGAGAGCAGTTCATGCCATCAAAGTGACACTGGGGTAAAATATACGAAGCCCAGTATACCCATCGTGACTACCCGTCTGAGAAGGGTACACCAGGCACATGCATCACAACCATATGTGCGCGACATGGTGATCTCATATCAAGATAAACAGCGCATGACCTTGCAGGTGGGGCCCATTTAGAATTTTCTTCAGGTTGAGTAGCCCATCCCGCTCAAAAGGTCCCTGAATAAGGGTTGTTTAAGGATGTTGAAAAAAACCACCCATGTTTCCAGAGGTGAATTATTCAAACTCCAAAGAATCCCTCTCAACACATGGCTATGATGCTCCCCCACTACTTCTGTTCGTGATCAGAGATGCACATATCGTTAGCCACTAAGGGACATGCTCAACTGGTTAAGGTCAAACAACTGACAAGCAAATCTGTGGTATTTAGCAGAATATTTGCTGTAGCCCATCTTTTATACTAAGACAAATCAATGTACATGATAACACTTCCTATCAGTTAAGATCAGAATCAATGAGAGCCACTGCCTGGTACTGCATCAGGGCATGGTATTATTATTATTTTTTTTTTTTTTTTTTTTTTGTTATCGTGATTATTGAGTGAGAGAGCAGTGCACGTCATCAAAATGACACTGGAGTAAAATATACGAAGCCTAGTATACCCATCATGACTACCCGTCTGATAAGGGTACACCAGGCACATGCATTACAACCATATGTGCGCGACATAGTGATCTCATATCAAGATAAACAGCGCATGATCTTGCAGGTGGGGCCCAGTTGAAATTTTCTTCTGGTCGAGTAGTCCATCCTGCTCAAAAGGTCCCTGAATAAGGATTGTTTAAGGGTGTTGAACAAACCACCCATGTTACCAAAGGTGAATTATCCAAATATCCAAGAATTCCTTTCAACACACGGTTATGATGCACACCCCACTACTTCTGCTCGTGATCAGAAATGCACATATCGCCAGCCACTAATGGACATGGTCAACTAGTTAAGGTCAAACAACTGACAAGTAAGTCTGTGGTATTTAGCAGAATATTTGCTGTAGCCCATCTTTTATACGAAGACAAAACAATGTACATGATAACACTTCGAATCAGTGTGTGTGTGTGTGTGTTTCAGGTTTGATGACTTAAGGTAATAAGGTAGGAGGTATATACAATAAGTGATCGGGTTGACTTGTTGCCTAGACTTGAACTAAATCTAAAGAAAGTAGTGATAATTGAAATTATGGCTATAGTCAATGTTTCAATCGAGCAGGTATGTGTATTGGACGAATTTACTCGTCGCACTCTGAAAAAGACAAATTGGGTGAAGACAATTTAACTCATCTTTGCCGGATTGGGGTTAATAAAATAAAAGTACAAATAGGCAAACTTCTGCTATCATTTTAGATTATGATATCTATATAAAGATATATGATATTTATATTATGATAAAATGAAGGTGCAACTGAATGTAATACATATCATAATAGGTCGATAAAAGACCGCGTGTGCCTTATACTCCTTTAACATTGGATTCTAATTTCATATCGCGTCAATGTTTCAATATATAGATATCATAATGACGTCATACCAGTTGTGTGCCCCATTATACATTTATCATGTACTTTAAGATAGATAGATAGATAGATAGATAGATAGATAGATAGATAGATGTGAGAGAGAGAGAAAGGGAGACAGATGCACTTATATACGTGGTTCTCGGTTCAATCTCAGAGTGTAGCATCTTAGGCAAATGTCATCTACTATAGCCTCGAGCCGACGAAACCTTTGAGAATGGATATGGTAGACGGAAACTGAAAGAAGCCGCCGTATATATATATATATATATATATATATATATATATATTATATATATATATACACATACACACATACATACATATATATACGTTTGTGTGTGTGGTGTGTGTGTGTGTGTGTGTGTGTGTGTGTGTGTGTGTGTGTGTCTTTGTGTCTTTCCCCTTAGCCCTGCTTGACAAACGGTGTTGATGTGTTTATCTCCCTGTAAATTCATGGTTCGGAAAAAGAATAAGTACCATGCTTACAAAACATAAGTACTGGTGTAGATTCATTCGGGTAAAACTCCCAGAAGGCGGTGCCCCAGCATGGCCGCAGCCTGATAACTGGAACAAGTGAAGGATAAAAGAGAATAGACATGTATACTTAAATATACTTTATATATAAATTGTTGTTATTATGTTAAACTGACGTACGTCCAAATTTGGCCAAATGCGTTTTTTGTTAGCATTTTTCCTTGCAAAAGCCAGTTCTTTTGGTCAAACTATCGTATCTCCCGCTGCTTCAGAAGCCAAGATATGATTTGTGGAAAAGCGCGTAGCGATCCAATAAGATATTTAGAAATCCTATCCATGGATTATTATTACTATATATATACGTGTTTATGTATATATATATATATATATATATATATATATATATATATGTGTGTTTATGTATATATATATATATATAAAAGATAAAACCACTATTATGCAATTCGATAGACATAAGCCAAAACATAAATAACAAATATTATATATTTTTATAAAACAAAAAACTAGATCTCAAAATGTATAAAAATGAATGATCAATATATAAGTAAAAAAAAAACTACGTACGTTTTTTATACGTCATTTATATGTGCAATTGCTGCTATGGAGAAGCAGACTCGTACATTAAATCGTATTGTGTATTAATCAGGTATTCCTGGTTACTATTGCTTAGTAACATGTTTGTAGTTTGAAAATTACTGAAGTGCTTAAGGCTGTTCTACGCTGTTTATAACCAAGAGAATGTGGCTAGTCATGATCGTGGGTGAATAGCTGATGAATATGTTGTTTGATATTTTCTGCGGTAGCTATCGTCCGCCACTTGATTTCTTTGAATACAGAATTAAAGGCTACGCCAGCCCAAAGGCTAGACTTTTTGTAATATAATGATTTCACTTAATTGTAATCTGCTAAGATATTTGGTTGTTGACAATAACTTCCAGTTCTTTTATGTAATCTTGTACAAACTGAAGTTTAGAAGATGTCTGAATCTCTACATGAAGTAGAGATTCAGACATCGGGGTCATCGTAGTTGATCAGATATTTAACAAAATGTTATATGTTATTTATAGTTTATCAGTTGTGCTCTATTAATGAGAGAGCAACATTAGAACGATAATCTACGCAGATCATCACCAGTGTTTGCTGATATTATTGCAAGGCAACCAACGTAGAATAAATATCTCCGAAAGCTAAGTCCGACAGATTACAATACCTGTGCTATACAGGTAAGTTTATGGTAGCAAGGAATTTTTATTTTTGATTGTACTGAGGTCTTTGGTAAATTTTCAATTCATCAACGTTTTCTCGTATCTTAGAACCCCGTACTTTGTAAAGGCAAATTTAATATTATTCCGTGTCTACGCATATATATATAATGTAGTACAGTGACTTCCTATATCATTTCCGATGTTCATCTGCTTTGACACTTTAGTGTCTTTAACCATGTTGAGTTATATGATAATTCATGAATTTTGTAGGAGTGCAATTTCGCACAGAGTCGCTTAAATTGAAAATAATTTTGCGTTAAGTTCCTCGGGAAAATTCTTTTTCATACTTTTCAAAAGATTAGAAAACAAAAATAGTTAGGTTTCTTTTATCTTTTACTCGTTTCAGTCATTAGTCACCGGCCATGCTGGGGCAACGCTTTGAAGTGTTTTAGTCGATCAAGTTGACCAGAGGACTTATTCTTTTTAAGCTTAGAACGTATTCTCTCGGTTACTTTTGACGAACTGCTAAGTTACGGAGACGTAAACACACCAGCACCAGTTGTCAAGAGGTAAGGGAATACAAACTCGAACGCACACACACACATGTATGTGTATGTATATATATATATATATATATATATATATATATGTGTGTGTGTTGTGTGTGTGTGTGTGTACAGACAACGCTCTTCTTTCAGTTTCCGTCTACCAAGTCCACTCACAAAAGTTTGATGGACCCAAGACTACACTAAAAGGCAATTGCCCACAGTGCCACTCAGTGGGACTGAACCTGAAACCTTGTCGTTGGGAACCAAGCTTCTTACCACACAGCCACGCCCGTGCCTATTTCCTGAAATTCAACTCCCTCAGTAATCTCAGTAACATACAATTCCTGTAACAACCATGTTAAAAAACGTAAAAAAGTAAATTCAGTTGACATGAACACCTGTTCCATTATAGATTTGAAATTCAACGAGTCTGTTCACTTTATAAAGCATGTTGAATATCTCTGAGATATCGAAGAATTTTAAAATATTAAAGTCTGTGTTTCACTTAAATTGGTATTACGATTACCGTCATCATCAGTAGAAGAGGTTTTCCACTCTATAAAAGTTTAAAACTAATTTTCAGGTTTGTTGTCTGTATAATTCTTGTAAGACTTCAGAAATATGGCAAGAATGCAAATGGACTTTAGACTGTTAATGGAAGATGCAATAAAATTATTATATGAAATTAGTCAAAACATAATACTCCGAGGTTCAAATAAGATTCAGTGAACGTTTGTAAAGAAATAGATCAAATCTGTAATACCAGTGGGTTGTAAACTGTTGCACATATTACCACATAACCTTAACATCTCCATGTGCTTTAATATATTAAAATATTTAAGTCTAATTTTTAGGATTTGTATATTCCTTCATTTGTTTTATGGCACTGGGTCCTTCCACTTTTTCTCCTCTCCTCTCTTTCTCTACATACATACATACATACATACATACATACATACATACATACATACATATATATATATATATATATATATATATATATTATATATATATATATATATATGATTGCTCCCTCTTCACATATGATTGCTACTTGTCAGTAGCATCTCTGACTTTCCATGATCTCTCAGAGGACTACTTCGTCCCGTTGCTGTATTGTATGGTTTGAAGTATGAGACAGACGAAAAATCTACTGTGCACTTCCAACTGGTCTTCTGAGTTTGCCACTCTGCTATTGCCATAGGACTTTCTGGAGATGAATGACAAATGAGGTCACCATAAAAAGACATTTGATTATGGAACATGAGTACCAATCCTGTCCTCAAATTGAGACCAGGTTCCTCCGAGTCTCCGTGATTAAAACCTTGTCGAGCCAAAACGAGATGACCAGTAATCACGTGCAACCGCAAATATTTGATACAGGAGATATGATAAGCCTTGGTGAGGCCAGAAATTACATTGGCAGTGGTTATCAGAATAGGTTTTTGCACTAGGCATTATTTGCATTAATTTCCCAACTCCATCGATAGCCAGTTACCTAAACACACACATTTACTTTCACAAAGTGGTGGCATGATGGTTTGTATGGCCACGGAAGGAATGGGTTAGTACTGGTAAAACTTCCAATAATACAAACGATATCTCCGTACACACATACAAATGCATGTGTGTGTCATAATACACACACACACACACACACACACACACACACATACACATACATACATTCATACATACACACATACATACATCTATTGAATTGAATTGAACTATATATACACGTTCATACCAAGATATGAATTCTCACGACTTTGTGACTAGCACCGGAGAGAGGTGGATGACTCTAAAAGTTCTATTACCTACGTGGGCCTGAAATACTTCACTATACTTTTTAAATGTATTGAGTTCTTTTTTCTATAAGATTCTTTTCTTAATCTTTGGTTAAAGCGTCTCATACACACAGAAATTTCTTTACTCCAGTTAACACTGCAGGGCAAAGCATTTCAATAATATCAATTTTGGCAGGAAGAAATATTTTCCATTAAAATTTTATTTACTTTTTAAGATCGGTTCTGTGTTATTCATAGTGAAAATTATTTTTTGACTATAGGCTCTCGTGAGTGGTTGTTAATATTTAATACAGTCTCCTGCAGAATGCTAACCAGGATTAATATCTTTTTTCATTATTTTTTTGAAACAAAATCATTAACAAAGATAATTTATTAATGCATCTCTTTGGATTGGATGGACATGTTTCCAGTTAGTTATATTGGGTTTTTTTTACAAAAAATATATCAAAATATAAATTTTGGCAGTAAAAATAGTTTAGAATATGGAAACTGGTGGAAAACACATCGTAATTCGTAATCCGGATTTCCTGTTGTTTAATATCAGCAGCAAAAAATAATTTGTGCAATTTATCTGCTGTAAATTCTTAGTATCAATCATTTTATGAGAAAGGAAAGCATGTCTGTGTTTTGTGGATTTTTTTTTTTCATATTAAATACGCTCCCAATCCGTCAAAATGATTGTGAATGTATGAAGGCTTGAACAAAACTATAATTAATTGCTTTAGATTTTGCTTCCCCCCCAAAAAAACTCTATAAAACAGGATACTTCACTCTAAAGAGAGTAAAAAATGTTACAAATATTTCTGCGAGACGTATCTTGCAAAAGTGGTGTTAAAAAACGCTGAGACTTTCACACGTAGAAAGACACTTCGCACCTCTAATACACCTGAGCAACACAAACAGTTACAAATTGAAATCAAAATATTTGTATGCTCAACAACAAAGTCATGCGCTGAGGTGCATCACATACAACACACTCACACGCGCGCGCATATACATACATACATATACATACATATATGTATATGTATATATGTGTATATATATATATATATAATATATATATATATATATATATATATATATATTATGCATATATACTATACACACACACGCAAACACACTCACAATTACAGAGAAACAATCACAGAGACGGATTTTTCCCTTTTGTCTACTTTCATCGAATCAAAGAAAAAAAAAAAGCAAAGCAAACTCAAAGCATAAATATAGGTGATCAATCTTAAGCGTGGAAACATTCGTATATATAAATATACATCCACCGATATATTAATATTCAATCAGCCATTATTTATTCTTTACGAGTTGTATTCCAAGAATAGAGACATAACATTATGAAGTTAGATTTTTGGCATTGATCATAGATAATTGTCATTTCTAGAAACCTCTCATATTTCAGATTATTCTTGTCTACATTGAATTAGTGTTTGTAACTGAAATTATCCATATGAATTTTTTCAGCAAAAGTGATATGAATTTTAAAAGACCATTAACTAAGTAAGCGTAAAGCAAAATGAATTGCGATTGTTTTTTTGCTTATCTCTAGTTTCATTATTTTTCTTTGTTATATGAAACTAAACTCTTCAACGACGACATTTCGTTATATCGTTTGTATTAAGCCCACGATTTACGAAGCTGTCGTAGAGGGCCGGTTGTGACAAATCGAAAAACAGTCTTCTCTATCTGTCGCGCCTTGCTCCAGAGTTCGCATCTGGTAAAAGAATTTGCCTGTGCATTTGTTTTTCATGCTGCCTGTCATCTTTCCTCTCTCTCTCTCTCTCTCTCTCTCTCTTCTCTCTCTCTCTCTCTCTCTCTTCCTCCCCTTCTTTCGTTTTCCTCGTTCTTTAAACAATGGTTCTGAAATTCTATTAGATCTTGTTTTATAACAATACCGTTCTCGTTTTCTTTATTTCACCAATATGAGATCTTCGTAGAGTCAATGCAATGAAGGGTGGTTTTGCGAACTCACTCGTTGGTTAAATATCCCAAGTACAAAATGCCTTAGATGTTGCGGGAGTATTTTGCTTCCACTTCCCGTATTTTCCCCTAAATCTATTTTGGATATATTGACCGGTTTAGTCATTGGCGATGTAACCATGTAGAAATATAACATACTATACCAGTAGCACTTGCAAGCGTTCTAACATGTTTTGTATTTTAGCCAGGAGAAAGAGGCATTTGCTGAAGAGAGGTAGGAAACTTTGAGACTAGGTTCAAATGCTTGCAAACCAGTGGACTCCGTAAACATTTCTCAAATACTAGCTAGTGGTGTTATAGCAGCCAAATGATAAGGTCAATAAACCCAAGTAGGCCAAACAGGCCACGGACGGTTTTGAACTCAGAATGCAAGGAGTCGGAATACTCTAAAGCTGTAATGTTTTTAGC
>NC_042999.1:173793489-173838489 GCF_006345805.1 Octopus sinensis
TCGTCGTCGTCGTCGAAGAAGAAGCCGTTTGAGTATTTACTTTTCGAAAAGAAAGACATCATTATAAAGATGACAAGCTTATTGGAATAAATCCAATATTTCTTGGGTCCTTTTAATGATTTAGAAAGAAAATCATAACAAAATTATATGACATACAAATAAATAAGAACCACCAATAATAAACAACAAAGAATCCTCATCCGAAAAGGAATTGGAAGATATTTTTTCGTTTATGTTATTATTTTTGTTAATTTTCTTATTCCACAAGTAGTAGTAGTAGTAGTAGTAGTAGTAGTAGTAGTAGTAGTAGTAGTAGTAGTAGTAGTAGTTGATCTTGTTGTTGTTGTTGTTGTAGTAGTAGTAGTAGTAGTCCTTGGTGCAGTTGGTAGCAATTGTGGTTGATGTTGTAGTGGTGGTGGTTGTGATGGTTTGGGTTGTGGTTGTGGTGGCGCTGTTGGTGCTGGTGGTGCTGGTGGTGGAAATGAACCTGGTGAGAGTAGTACTAGTAATTTTATTAGTAGTAGTAGTAGTCGTCGTCGTCGTAGTAGTAGTAGTAGTAGTAGTAGTAGCAGCAGCAGTATTAGTAATAGAACTAGTAGCAGTAGTAGTTGCAGCTGTAGCAGTAGTAGTAGTAATAGCAGCAGCAGCAGCAGCAGTAGTAGTAGTAGTAGTAGTAGTAGTAGTAGTAGTAGCAGCAGCAGTATTAGTAATAGAACTAGTAGCAGTAGTAGTTGCAGATGTAGCAGTAGTAGTAGTAGTAGTAGCAGCAGGCAGCAGCAGCAGCAGTAGTAGTAGTAGTAGTAGTATAGTAGTAGTAGTAGTAGTAGTAGTTGTTGTTGTTGTAGACGTTTTCAATAAATTGGCCAATCTTTTCAATATTTTATATTTTGGAGTTTTTTGTATTTGTTTTTGCTTTTTTGTGTGTGTAGCTTTTTTTTTCCTTTTCCAATTTTCCCTTAATCGAACGCCGCCCAAATTATCTTCATCAAAATTATCAGTATAACCATAATCGTCATAGCGACCACCATTACTATCGCATTGGTCTTCATTATTCATTGCAATACAATTATAGCAATAATTATGATTAGTTTCTAATTATTACATTTCTTGTCTTATTTTTATTGTTTGTTTTAGTGACTTGCTTATCCATATTGCTATCGTCATCATTTTCAACGTCATCCTCCACATCATCACCATCATCGTCATCATCATAATAATAATCCTTTCTACTATGGGCAGAATGCCTGGATTTTTGTAGGGAGGGGGTACAATCGATCACATCGATCTCACTGCTTCACTGGTACTTAATTTATGAATCCCGAAAAGATGAAAGGCAAAATCGACCTTAGCGGAATTTGAACTCAGAACGTAGCGACAGACGAAATACTGCTAAGCATTTTGCCCGGCGTGCTAACGATTCTGGCATTTTGCCACCTTAATAATAATAATAATAATAATATAATAATAATAATAATAATAATAATAATAATAAAACGAGCTGGCGGAAACGTTAGCACGCCGGGCAAGATACTTAGCGGTATTTCCTCTGCAGTTACGTTCTGAGTTCAAATTCCGCCAAGGTCGACTTTGCCTTTCATCCTTTCGGGGTCGATAAATTAAGTACCAGTTACGCACTGGGGTCGATGTAATCGACTCAATTCCTTTGTCTGCCCTTGTTGTGGGCAATAAAGAATAAAATAAAAATAATAATAACAATAATAATAATAATTTCATCATTATTAGCAGTCGTTGTTATTATTGTTGTTCTTATCATTATTGTTAATGTTATTATCCTTGTTGTTATTTTTACCAATGAGCAATATTTCAAGGGGTGTTATTGGCCAAGACATTGCCATCAGTTGCGTGAGCAGTAGTCACACACGTTCGAAGAATATTGTAACACAAGTAGTTGTAGTAGTAGCAGTAGTAGTAGTAATAGTAGTAGTAGTAGTAGTAGTAGTAGTAGTAGTAGTAGTAGTAGTAGTAGTAGTAGTAGAAGTAGTAGTAGTAGTAGTAGTAGTAGTAGCTTGGTGTTGGCGGTGGTGTTGTGGTGATGAAGGCGAGTTGGTGGGATGGATCTTCAGACTAAGCAAATATTCTAATTTCCAATCAGTCCAGAATTGAATTTGACTGACATTCGTCCAGACATTAATAAATGCATGCGTCTGGGCGCGCATGTAGCTGTGTGTGTTAAGTATGCATTTACGTATATATATATGTGTGTGTGTGTGTGTGTGTTTGTATATATATATATACATATATATATTTTTATATATGTACGTATATGTATAAATGTATGTATGTATGCACACACATATATGCATATAGACACACTCATATGTGTGTGTGTGTGTGTGTGTGTGTATGCGTACCGTATTTGATAGACTTTTTACCCACTTTTAATCATTTCAATGAAAGAGATTAATACTGCTGCTATTGTCATTGTTTTTGTTATCGTCATAATTAATACGCTGTTCATTATCTTGAATATAATTGCAATGATCGCCGCTATCATCATCAATATCGTCATCTCCCTTCTTCCCCTTCATTCTCATTATGATCTTCATGTAGGTTTTCATCATCATCAGAATCATGTATCCAACTAAGAAATCTATAATCTTTGTTGCTGTTGCTGTTGTGGTGGATGGCTGTGGTTGTGGTGGTGGCGGTCGCGGCGGCAGCGGTGGTGGCGGCGGTGATGGTGGTACTGCTAGTAGTAGTAGTAGTAGTAGTAGTAGTAGTAGTAGTGATGGTGGTGGTGCTGGTGGTGGTGGTAGTGGAGTAGTAGTAGTAGCAGCAGCAGTAGTAGCAGTGGTGTTGATGTGGGATAAAACTGAAGTGCTGCTTTTAAAGATTGAAACAGTCCATATGTTGGCAAATTCTGCATTAATTTTTATCTTTCGTAATAGCTTGTAATCGTATATTGTATAATCGTGTATTGTATGAAAGTGAATTATAAATATTTAAAGAGTTTTTAAAAAACAGGAATAAAACGACACCAACGAGGAATATCAGATGATGATCCTGATTGTGGAATAGATAATGTCCTAATAGAAGTAACTCTGAAACGGTGTACTATGTGACAGCAACGCGCGTCAAGGTGGTGCACCATGGAAGTTTCAAAATGTAATTTAAGATGCTAAGAAATCCTCGCAAACGCTGAAGCGTTTTGAAAAACGTGTTTAGTTCTCTTGTACAAAAGTATGATCAATATAATAAGGTAAGGAGATGAGCTGGCAGAATCGTTACCACACCGGGCGAAATACTTAGCCCACCTTTACGATCTAAGTTCAGATCACACCGAAGTCGACTTTGACTTTCATTTTTTCGGGGTCGATAAAATAAGTACCAGTTGAGCACTATAGTCCATGTAAATGATATGCCCCAACCCTGAAATTGCTGGTAATGTGCTAAAATTTGTCACCAAGATAAGATGAGACATAGATTATTCTAAGTTTTTTGTTTTTTTTTTTTTTTTTTTTTTTTTGTGTGTGTATGTTTGTGTTTAGAAAAATCCGCCAGTCCAAAATATCAATTTTAACTTCAAGAAATATCAATACAATATGGTTATGATTTATGTAATTAATTTTTCACATGCGCATACACATGACAGTATATTTAAGAAATTCCTTTTTCTACCCATGCATCTATGTTCGGCCCCACTGAACTGCCACAGCTATACTTAAATTGACCGGTACTTTGTGTGTGAAATAACACTTTCCCAGTCCCTCTAGTCATCATACTCTCTCGACCCTCTTGCCGTCGGAAAAGCAGCCTGAAAGCGAATGGACATTTGAAACTATATATATATACCATTCCTTTGCAATTTTGTTATAAAATAAATTAATAGCTACTGAGGGAGAAAGAACACTCTCGCCAAACAAGCTGATATAACTAAAATTTCTTGTCAGTACTTACTGAGATGATTGAGATAAAAGATTCAGGATATGAAAGCATGCAATATTTCGTAGAAAATGAGCTGCGTAACAACGGTTGAGGTACTATATGTACAGAGAAAACCGACGGCAGATTTGTACTATTGGAAAACAAAATAACGTTAGAGAAGTTGACGCCCGTAATCTCTCAAATAACTGCTTTCGAAGGAACTCAGGTAAGAAAACTTTGTAACTTACAAAACAATAATACAAGCACAAGTTCCATGAATCTCAGTCGAGTTTGAACACAGGATGTAAAGACCGTAAGGAAAATAACACAAATGGTCTATTCGATGCTTTACCGATTCTTCCACAACACCACACTGTTATATAATAATTGTTTTTGATTTAGGCAGGCAGACGGCCAACAATTTCGAGAGAAGCGGTGTTAGGTAACAACAGCGACTCCAGTTCTAGATTTATACTTAAACTTCTCGACCCCAGAGGGACGAAATGCAAACTATTCCTGTCGGAGTTTTGAACTCAGAACGTAAAGACCTAGAACTAATATCGAAAGGCATTTCTTCGACGCTCTCACGATTCTGCTAATCTACCGCCTTGCCTTCTTATATAATAATGATAATGTTTGTCTATCCCCCTTTCTTGCACCATTGAATCTTTGTATACAATCATTCGCCATACGAAACAAAATTACCACCAACAACATCTTCATCAACATGAACACTGTCATCATCACCACCGCCATTAACAGCACCAACGGTAACGCCAAAGCCATATTTACATAACTTATGAATATCGAACAGTAATTTGTGTAGGCCTATATAAATGAATGACTTCATAATATCCAATCGAGAATTGATGTTCGATATACCATATTTAAGGTCTGAATATAAAGCAAAATTGATATCATTGAACATAAACATATATACATGTATGAATGTGTGTGTGTATGTGTGTGTCTGTGTACATATACATATACATATATATATGTATATGTATATATATATATATAATATATATATATAATATATATATATATATATATTATATATATTATATATATATATAGATATATATATATATATATATATATATATATGTATGTGTGTGTATGTATACATATATATATATATATATATGTGTGTGTGTGTATGTATACATATATATATATATATATATGCATTATGACGCCTTAGAAAAATAAACAGAATCAGGTTTTTGAATTCATTAAATAATAACAAGATTTCATAAAGTTAATGCAAATTGGAAATATGTTATTTTTATCAATATTTTGTAAATTGAAAGTTGACCGACGTAATCATAACTAGGCACAAAACACATATATAGATATAACAGGTCTCTCCACACAAACATACGTAAGCATATGAGTGTGTATATCTCTCCTCTTTGTGTGTTCTAGAATAACCGTTATATAATTCATATGCATATATATATATATATATATATATATATATATATATATATATATCTATATATATATATATATAAACATATATATGAACATATATATATATATATATAATATATATATATAAAGATTTATAAATATATGTATGTATTAGTATTGATGATATCTATGTGTACATATTTGCATAGATAATGCATAATTTTATATAATCAGATCCTTTTATAGACACTTAAGTCTTTATGTAAAACCGTGTGTGTATATATGGGTAGACATTTAAATACCAGGCCCAAACATATCAATGCATCTGTATATATATATATATATATATATTATATATATATATATATATATCAGTGGACAGTTAATATCTATTGCTTTATATAGTAACTCATCGAATGGCACACAACACATACACACATGTGTATGCAAATACACATTTATACATACAATAAATTTACAATTAATCCCATAAATGTCCCATACGCTAACACACTTCTAGATACATATGCATGCATCTATGTCAGTATATGTAATGCGTAGACCTGTATATTCGGTGCTATCTTTATGTGAATATATATATTGAGCGTGTGCTTTTTATCAATTTATTAATGAGGAAATGGCAATTCTTTAATGTAATATCTATCGATTTGCGGTTTAAATAATTATACCACGAAGATAACTGAATCTTAGAAATATGTCCTTACCTTCCCTCTCCGGTTTATGAAAATATTTCTACTCAAAACTTCGTACCAATCTAAACAGCTTATTCAGAAAAATCTATTATTATAATTAATGATGAAATTATGATTCTTGTAATGTTTACCGACACAGAATTTCCTTCTATCAGCATAGTAATGCTCGTCACACACACACACACACACACGCACAAACAAACAAACAATATAATATACATATATATATATATACATACACACACAGACACATATATGCACATACAGATATATATTTATATTCATATATATATATATATATATATATATATATAGATATATATATATATATATTATATATAATATATATATATAAGTGGAGGCGTAATGGCCTAGTGGTTAGGGCAGTGTTTATTGAGCAAAAACACCTAAAAGCTCCACGAGGCTCCGGCAGGGGGTGGTGATCCCTGCTGTACTCTTTCACCACTCTTTCTCTCTCTCTTTCTTCTGTTGGCCTGCTTAGCCAGCGGGGTGGCGTCATTCGAAGGCTAAAACAATGCGAACGCATTGTGACCAGCGATGTGTAAAACATCTGATGGTCTAGTCGGTCACGTGATCACGTGATATATATATATATATACACCAATATCTGTACACCACTTCTATTACTCTATACATATGTATATATCTGTTTATCCATTTATGTGCATGTTTTAGTAAAGTAGGGTAAAAAGTGACTTCAAGGTTTCCCTCTGTAACCCTTCGTCGGACAGTATGACGAAAGCTAGCAGTCACTATCACCCTTTTCATACATATATATATAAACACAGACACAAGTAAGCGGAGGTGGAAAAAAACCGTACTCGAATAACGAAGGTAATCGGCATTGGCTTCATTTCTGAACGTGAATCTCGGAGAAACACTTTAGTAAAATAACATACATATATATGTGTGTGTGAATGTGTGTACAAATATATTTCCTTGATGTGTATAAGTTTATATGTGTGTGTGAGAGAGAGTATGTGAGTGTGTGTGTATGCCTCTATATGTGTGTATATGTCTTTCTACATAAATATGCATATAGAAAGAACCAACACGTATACATAACAAATTATCAACAGACAGACAGATAGACAGATAGATAGATAGATAGATAGATAGATAGATAGATAGATAGATAGATAGATAGATAGATAGATAGATAGATAGATAGATAGATGTTTAACAACTCATGAGAATATTAGCGTGTTCATATAATTATGTGTATATATATATATATATATATAAGCATACGGTTTTTGTGTTTTACTTAAATGGCTTATAAACACCTTCCACGCTGCAATTGTTTATATATATATATTATATATATATATATATATATATATATCTTTCCCCAATTCAAGGCAGGCTGTAAAGATGAGCACTGAAAAGCATTCTGTGTTCCGGTCCACCATTCCTCCCAAACAGTCGACCAAAGTGCTTCTGCAAAGCTGTATATTATCTACCTAATTTGGCTTTTGCACCCCATTCCTGTCATCTAGCTCTGTACAATCCAAACGTGTAACCAAGATGGTGTTTGAGTCACTCACTAGCACTAAAGAGTGAGCAGTTCCTAGGAAATCCTACAGACACTTCAAGAAACCTGGATGTGCCGCTACTTTCGAGGCATGTACAGTACTAGTCTGAAAGAACCCCCTTTACTACTAACATCCAGGAACACCAACCTAAGATCTGGATCCATGAAGATGCCCCTTATCGTCAGATACAGACCTTTCCGAAACAACATAACTTCTCAGCCTGCCATCCCATTCGATTTGGAGATGAAGAGATCCCTTGCCTACTGAAATTGGGCATGAATGTTTGTGGATCAGAAACTTTGGTCTCTCTGACATCAATATTTAGTTTTGTGTCACGTGGGAGATTGTTCATGTCTGGAATGAATTCTATCACACTTTGATATGTTTAGATTAATGACTTCCTTCACTGGCCGGACCAGTTATTGTTCGTGCGGCTCTGGATCTTCAAAATATCAAAGAGAGGCGAAGTCACCAACTAACGAGAGTAACTCAACAAAATTAAAGTAGATTGGTGAAAGGAGCAGTTAGTTCTGTCTTCATGTTCTTCCTGCCTTGCTATGTCAGGAGTATCACCTCTAAACATGCAGTATTTTTTTCCTTTAATGACTTACGTCTGACACTGGGGCACCTTCCTGCTTGCTCTATTTTCCTGTTTTTTTTTTAATTCTCATCGTTGTATAATTTAGTTATCGGATTGGCTTTCTGTGGGATCGATACTGGAATGTTCCATTCTATGTTTCGCCAAGACGTAGTAAGAAGGTTTTAATACTTGAGACGTACATTTCATCTCTTCCTACTCTCACATAGCATTTGTGAACCCGGTGTATAAATGGAACCGTAAATTGTGGTGTCTTGATTTATTATGCGTGTTGCTGCTGCTGTTGGTGGTGGTTGTGGTGGTAGTGATGGGTTCGGTGGTGATTTTAGCGGGGGAGAGAGAATTTTCAGGAGTATTGATTCAACAATTTGTTGTTTGTATTGCTACTGCTGTTCATACATTTTCTGAATGTAAAATTGCTAATATGCAGGTTGATGAAACAGCTAACCTCCCACTGAAATTGCGAAGACATAAGGTTCGTTTTTTTCTCCTTAATATGAAACATCACACACAACAAGCTTCAACATTCGGCGAACACTTCACGCTGCCAACTAGTGTTAGTGGGTGCTGATAAAAGAAATTAATACAACAAGAGCCAAAATTACTTTCTTCAAAACAGCAAACTTAAATGGCGTTTTCACTAGCAATAATAATAATAATAATAGTAATAATAATAATAATAATAATAGTAATAATAATAATAATAATAATAATAATAATAATAATAATAATAATAATAATAATAATAATAATAATAATAATAACCACAACAACTACACGCAACACCATCAGTTCGACAAAGCTCTACAAGTCAGCATTGCCCGGATGCTGGAAGAGTTCATGCACGTCGGTTTCGTCACCCTGCGCACACCATGGATAGCTTCCAAGTATTGATGGTCGGCCCTGTCTGACAGCACTTCTGTGTCAGTAGGGCTTGTCGCCAACCAGCAAAGCTCCCCGGTAACTTTACCAGGCCAGGGACTTGTGGGAGTTATCCAGAGGCCCCAGCCCGAAAGTACTCCGGAAAAGACTAGAAGACTAGTTAACTGATCCTTCTCGACGCCTGGAGTTTTCCCGAGGACGTTGTCGCTCTTTGCTTCCACTAATCCTCTATAGAACTCCATAATGGAACTTCCACCGACCGCGCTGCCCGACTGGCAGAAACCTGTGAGGGCTTACCGAAATTCCACGTCCCCAGTCTACGCTTTTTATTTCTCTACGCTTGATTCAGGACTATAGCTCTGTGAATGAAACGAGCTGCGAAAAAAATTCTGACAAACAGCGACCACACCCACTCACCGTTAATAAAACGCTGGATAAGACGCAGCCTCGGCGTGTTTCTGTGCATCATTAGCCACGACATACCCAGTCCCCTACTCAGCGGCTGTTGACAGCAGATGGAGCGTCTGATGAGCGGAACATGTCTCTTTCACAGAAATTGGAAGAGCAAGCACTCTTACTTGATCAGCTATGAAACTGGGCAAGAGACGATAGTCAGGTGGTAGTAGATGACGGAAGCGATATACGCATTCACCACCTCCACCCGGCCCTTCAGGGACAGCTTCCTCTCTGCACATTTCTGAGTGAGACTGGCAAGCCTGCTAGTCAGTCCCCCGCTTCCAGTTCTTGTCTACCTGGAGGTCCGGACCAAATCAGACCCAGAGCAATTAAACCAGTCCTTCCATCCAGCGCCCTATAATGGTGTTGGTTGGCACGGACCTGCCTCTCCAAGTTCCGAGCTGCAGGTCCGACTTGTCCTCATTGATTTTTGCTCCTGTCACGGCTTCGTACTCCCTTAAAGTAGTGCCGATCACCTCCATTTCCGAGCTGAGCGACACTATTACGGTGACATCGACCGCATAAACCGACACGAACCTTCCGCACCCTAGATCACGCGGAATACGCCTCGAAATATCCAACTTCCTTAGCAATGGCTCGAGTGCCAGCACGTACAAAAAATGGAGAGATTGGGTATCCTTGGCGGACCGAACGAGCGATTGTAAACAATTCCGATAGATGGCCGTTTACTTTGGACCACCGAACAGATGTCGCTGTGTGTTGCAGTGATCTAGCTTCTGACAACGGGACCGAAACCGTCCGCGACGAGGACAGCTTCCAAGTATTGATGGTCGGCCCTGTCAAAAGCTTTCGGTTGATCCAAAATAATAATATGATACACGAAATCCGATGTTACATTAATCCAGTGGTTAGCGATAGCTGACACTTCCCCAACGAAGTTGCTCAATTAAACAACAGCAACAGTAATAATAATAATAATAATAATAATAATAATAATAATAATATAATAATAATAATAATAATAATAATAACTACTTTGGTTTATGCGTGTCAGGTTTTCTGTGTGTACCCATGAATATCTATGGATATGTGTACGCATAAATATGCATGTATATCTGTGTGATGACGCGTATTTTTTCCTGGTTAGTCGAGGTTTTGTTTTTCTATTACCGTTCTTACATCAAATAAAATGGGCTGCGTTCCATTTTTTCTCTGTATTTTTGTAACAAAATAAGTCTTGACTCAACAATTTATTTGCTGAAAGGAAAGAAAAATGTAAGCCGGAAGTATAATAAATTATGAATATAGAAAAAGAAAATAGAAGTTGATTAATCAAATATAATTTCCTTCTGTTAATAGAAATAGAAAACTAAAACACAAGCGAAATTTTGAAAAGAATAATATGGCTGACCAGTTTAGATTATTTCAATATATTTCCGTTCATATAACACAGCTGTTTATTTTGGGTATTGCTGGCTGGGAGAGGAAAGGTATGAAAAATGAGTTGCTATATCGAATATATTCTCTGAAGCTGATAAGTTTGCCTGCGATTTTGGAATTACTCCAAAGATAAATCGAAAGAACTGTTTATATTGCTAGGTAGTCAGTCATCTATTGTTGTATCACACACATTCCTCTTCTCTCTTCTCTTAGTCTTCATCTCCTTGCTCTTTTCTTCATCTTAATATTATCACTATTATTACCGCTATTACTCTTAGTAGTATTAGTATTACAATTATTATTGTTATTATTACTAGTGTTAATACGATTATTCCTGCTACTATACTCATTATATTATTATTTTTATTTTTATTACTAATACTACTACTATCACAACTACAATGTTAGAATGGAAACCAATAATATGGAGCCGTCACAGATTGAGATGAATGTATTTAACATGTCTAAATGGTAAGGGGTGAGTCTGTGTGAGAGAACAGAGGAATAGTAAAGCAAGGTGAAGCAAAATATGATGGAGTAGAAGGTGGGATGAGATGAGGTGGAATTGAGTTGGCGAGTGAGCAATGACAAGCTAGATTCAATCAAGAAAAATATGAGACGGTTGGCTGATTTATTTCGGGAATATTCACACGGCTACTGGTAGGTGTAGAACAATGTAGGGACTATAGACGGAGCACTTTTTAAATACTTATATGTGTATAAATGCATGAACGTATGTGTGTATGTACAACTGGATGCATATAAGCATATGTGTGTCTGTATGTGCGCTGCGTTAGTGTATATATATGTATGTATATATATATATATATAATATATATATATAAATATTATATATATATATATATATATATATATACATATATGTCTATATACATATATATACACATACACACACATATACAGATACATATATGTATACACGCATATATATATATATATATAATATGTATAATAATATATATATATATATATAATATATATATATATATATATATATATATATATAATATATATATATACATACATACATATCTCTTTCTATATTGTATATACACATAGTCTTCCAAATATAAATGAGTTCGATATCTATTAAGCTCAAGCTAAAACTGATTTATTACACACTCACGTGTCATCCAGTCGAGTATTGTGTCAGTGTAGACTAGTTTGTTTTCTCTTTGTCATGTTTATCATTGCGTTGCGATGATATTGATATGATTTGGTAATTGCCTCGAAATTATTACCATATATATATGTGAGTGTGTGTGCATGCGTTTGTGCATGTGTGTGTGTGTTCGTTTAGATATGAATATATGCATGTATCTATTATATATATATATATATATATATTATAACAATTTAGGAATGGCCTAAACAGGCCATTCGTCCACCAGAAAGAGCAGCCAGAACTCCAACCGCCAAGTAGTGCAATTCGGAAATAAGGTGAAAATTTAAAAACGTTTACCCTAATTCATCTTTTATACGATGCATCGTTTCAGTGTCTTTAATGATAGACCAGCTTAATTAAATTAAATTAAGCTAGTCTACCATAGGTCACACTTCATCAGTAAAAGAAACCTGGGAGAGACGGATATACACGAGGCGACTGTATCAATGCCTCGGGAATATCTGTCTTAAAAACTAGAATGGAGCAATAGCACACACCACAACATATGACGATAGTGGATCCTGCAAACATAATAAATACACAGATAATTAAAGAAATAGAAATGAATAACTATATACATGTATGTGTGTATATGTGTGTATATGTGTATATGTATGTGTATATATGTATATGTATATGTGTATATATGTGTGTATATATATGTATATATATATATATATATATATATATATATGTATGTGTATGTATATATAATGTATATTATATATATTTTTTTTTTTCGATTAGATTTATTATTATTATTACTAATATTGTTGTTATACATACATACAAGCATATGTAATGATAATAATGGGTGGATGTAAACACATGAACAAAGTTAGAACAAAAGCAACAACAACAAAAACAAAATACAAATTACAAGAATGTATATAACCAGAAGATACAAATACAGGCATCCCCCCACACACACACTAATAAACATAGACGCACATAGTGATATAAGCATGCGCAATGAAGACATACAATAGAAATACAAAGGCTGAATGTTAGTAAGGAGAGACAGAAGTAAGTGAGAAGAAAACAAAGGACCACTGATGCGGTCACAGGAGTGTGACGAAAGAACTTTGGCCGAAATAAGATTAAGATTAATGTAAAAATAAATATCACACTGAAGCAAAATAACACCAAATATATAGTGCGTGTGTTTTTATTGGCTAAACTGGCAATATGACCATTCCGAAATATAACAATATCTGTTTCAACACACGACTTCACATAAAAATCTTGCACACACAAATATTTAAACGTATATATATATATATATATATATATATATATATAATAAATATTAGGGAATAAATCCAAATTTACAGGGAAAAAAACCAGATTTAGGATTAAATCCAATTTTATAGTAAAATATTATTAGAGACATAATTTGAAACTGACTTATTGGAAGTCCACCTGAAGATTGTCGATCAAGACAAGAAACGATTGTAGTGGCGGTTTTTTTTTGACTATTTATTAAAATTTTATGTATTGATTAAGTCTTTCCTTGTTTGTTTTGCAAAATAGTGGTTTTGTCTCTAATAATATTTTATATATATATATATATATATATATATATATATATATATAATAAAGGGTAACATTAATTAATCAATTAATAATTAATTATTTGACCAAGTAGTTCGGCATGTTAAAAGAACCATTATCGGTAACATACAAAAATTTTATAATTATAAGCATAATTATAATTAGGGTTCAGCAAAAATTGCTTCATCACATACCGAAAGTTAAAATACTATTCTACTACCATAAGATATCTCCCAGACAGTATTGTTGTTGAGTATTGCTGTCTGGGAGATATCTTATGGTAGTAGAATAGTATTTTAACTGCTATTTCTAAATGTCGGTATGTGGTAAAGCAAAGTTTTGCTGAACCCTAATTAAAATTATGCTCATAATTATAGAATATTTGTGTGTATATATAAATATGTATGTATGTATTGTTTACTGTTCCGTTATGGTAATATAAAAAAGTACTTCATCCAGTGTAAGAGATAAATATCATTAAGCAGTGTATACCATATGATATATATAAATATGTGTGTGTGTATGTGTGTGAAATATATATGTGTATGTGTGTATGAGGTTATACAGACGCTTGGGCTGGCTGTGCAATGTTGGGCTCACGATGGTTAGGGTATTGGTCTGTTCTTCAGTTCGTGGGGTACGTTAAGCCCTTGAGTAACGTACGTCATTTCAGTAGCTAGAATTTTGTGCCCATGACAACGTTATTGCAGTGACGAACTAAAATCTTGTTTACCGACCAGGGATCTAGTATCCACAGTTGACTGAACAAAATGGAAAACCAGAATAAGATCCGGCCTCATGAGCCTGTAGGCTGGAACCACTTCATGTAAATCAATGCAAATGTTTGTGTCTAAATATGCATGTATGCATTATGTATGTATGCATTATGTATGTATGCATTATGTATGTATGCATGCATGTAAGTTCTCCTTGAAAGTGTTCAAGCTGGTTGGTAGCAAAGTGATAAGACTATTTGAGTTAAGAGTGATGCTAGTGTTGTAAATATGTTGTTGAGTTGGTGTTTTAGTTGAACTGTCGATGCGGACACTCAAGTGTGTGCACCTATCCACATAAAGACTTTCAGATGGAGAACTTTTGGAATACCTTACACATCTTAATTGTGTCACTAATAAACTGGATTTGGATTATCCGCGTCAATTTCTTTCGCTTTTTCACCGCGAAACCAAGTGTTTCTACCTCTTTGTACAAATATGTTGGTACATAACCTAATACACCTATGTACATTTATATGTATGTATGTATGTATAATTTTTTACAAACATACAAATATCCACACCTATTCCTTTTGGAGCAACAGAATACATACCAATCTGCCTGGAGCATATTAAGGTGAGCTTCGGTTCTTTGGTATAGAATGCAACTCCTTAATTCATATGCTATAACTGATCACGATATCTGGTATAATAAAAATCTGAAGGTCTTTAAAGTTTGAAAGATAAGGAGCAAAAGGATATACTTTCCTTGACAACCTCCCTGCCAAGCAGGCCGGGGCTGTCAAAATTCGCTTTTGATTAATAAAAAAGGAACATACAAAGATAAATACATACAGACATGTATACATAAATACATACATACACACAAATATATATATATATATATATATATATATATATATATATATATATATATATATATATATATATATATATTTGTGTGTATGTATGTATTTATGTATATATATATATTATATATATATATATATATATATATATATATATATATATGAATAAATAAATGGAGTTTAACGCAGATGTAATCAAATATATTTACTTTCGACACATGTTTCAAAAATTCCACTAATACTATTCAAAAGAATAAATGGTATAAACAATGCACTCTTCTCCTCGGGTAAAATACACTCATCTATTTATATATATATATATATATATATATATAAGTGTAAAAACGGTTAGATAACAAAAGAAAGAAAGAGACCTCAATATTATGTAAATAGAGAAAATTTATCTGTAAATTAATGTTACCATTATTCAATAGCCAAGATAAAACTCTGAGTATATATATGTATGTATTTTTTATGCATGTATGTGTGTGTGTATCTATGTATGGTGGGTGGTTTTTCTGGTTAAGGTGTTGCACTCATGATCATGAGATGGGAAGGAGCTAGTTGATTACATCGTCTTCAATACCTGACTGGTAATTTATCTTACCGACATCGAAAGGAGGAAAAGCAGAGAGAGCGGGGTAGAACTCAGAAGATAGTGAAGCGTAATTTCATACTGTGAGGCATTTTATCAAACTTACTTACGATTATGCTGAAATAAAGATAATTTATAACATATACATAAGACTAAAAGGTCCAAGGGAGCGTTAATCCGGTGTTTTGGAGTGGTATATATTACATCTGAAACTATAACTATTATATTGTGGAAGAACCAGCTTGGTCATTTAATAACACATAAATTCTATTAAATTCACTTTAAATTAATTGATGACATGTAAAAAAGGTTGGTCGAACAACTGCGAGCTTGGTCAGTAAAATATATTTTTAAATAATTTAACAGTTTTTCTTGTTCTTAAGTAATATATCTGGTAATCTACTGTTTTAGTCAACATCCTGTTTTCTAAGATGTAGCAAATGGGGAAAATACTCACAAACGCATGTTGCATGAAACTTTATATTCAAGTCGATGCTAGGACACTTGATGTAGTAAAACAAGATATTTTAATTAATTAATTTTTCCATTTAGTAATGGGAACAATAATTATATAAATGACTAAATCTGATCAAAAAAGATTGCCGGAGCAAACTTGAAATCTTAATTTATTAAAACGCTTACTTCACATTCATATCACAGCCCTCTTATGTTGTCAGCATGTCACAAATTGATAGGGGACAAATATACTTCATGAGATCGAATCTAATGTCTGTAAAATGACTATTTAAATAATCTCAACGGTATTTCAAAGCGAAACATGGAGCTAAGTTCAAACGCTGCGAGATGAAGTTTAATTTTCTTACATAGTCCAGTTATAAAGTCTTATTGATTTCATCACTGAACACAGCCGTCGCTCATTTATCTCGGTATTGTATCAACACATGCCAAGAATATTTGTTTAAATTAAAGAGGTGTAAATGATGTGTGTGATAAAGTTGATGTATTGGAACTCCGGACTAGATGTGTTCGTCAATATTTTCTTAATTTTTCCTTAAATTTAAAATAAGAATTCATCATGATTTAACTGTGAATTTTTCTTCTGTGAGTAAATTCTGGATTTTCCAATATATGCAATAGATGTATCACAGTCAGAATTTCTGACTGTGCTTTTGGTTGTTCGATTAACTGAACATTCAAACTCATTGAATTATCGTGTATCCTATAGGTAGTGGCGACAGTTATGCAATTTTTCGCCGGAATCAATGCGACGTTTCGACAAAAGTGATTTTTCAATTACAGATACAGTCTATCCAACAGGTTTCTATACCGTTTCTGTCTGCACAATTGCATTGATAATGTATGGCTTGACTTGGGCTACAGAACCTGATAAGTGGAATCGAACAAGAGAACTCCTTTAGAGGAAGTAGCTTAATAATTCGCTTGTGAAACGTCGGTATTGAACTTAAATTACCAGTCTTAATATAATAAAACCATTACTGGTTCAGTCTCATATCTTACTGCTGTAAATGTGGTACACAATATGACCGTAGTTCAAGTATCTGAAACAAGTAAACAAGAGAAGTGATACACTAAACAGCAACGAAAGAAAGTTGATGTAACAATCACATCATTTGTATTGATTCTGGATCAACATTTAATAAAATCAAGATATCAAATATTGAAACAATTCGTCAATTATGCCTAATAAAGTTATTAACCTATGGCCTTGTTGCATATTTAGCATTATATTGAGCCATTCGTCCTACACGCGAAATTGGCTCAGTTTACAGTGTTCTGAAGATATTTCTTACGACATTTAAGACGAACGACTGTTTATCGGGATGTGAGACAGCGTCTTCACTTGACTTAATTAAACTCAAATTATATTAATATAATTATGTTAACATTATCTCAACACGAAAAGATGATCCCATCACAAAGCTATTCTCAGAACTATTCAGAGGCAATGATCAGTTAAAAGACTTTAATATAAAATTGTCAATCAATTACGATACAAAAAAGATAATACAACTTGCGATGCGAATATCATTTCGTATGTAAATACAAGTGGGAAAATGTGAGCGATTCATAAATTTAGTCTTTAGTAAAATTGCCTAGTATGTCTTCTCTTGAAGTTCAACATCAATAGCTCCATATAAGAATTCACAAAATGTGTTTCACTTACAAACACGCAGACGAAAACACAAAGAGGACAGAATTAATGTACACCAGCATAGAAGTTTGGAAAATATTGTTAGCTGAGGTATGAAGTTTGGTCAACCAGCATAGGATGCAGACAATTGTAGAGGTTACTACCAGTTTTCTAGGTTTTAATTGTTAACAAGTGTGTGAAGATACGTGCTGTATAACCATGGACTTTACATTCAAGTATTCTCTTCTTTAGTTGCTTAGCTACATAATAATACGAAGAAATAGCTGAAAGAACCATTTTAACAACACTCTACTTTGAGATCTGGGGAATTAGGAAACCAAATGTTAGGGTTTATATGATCATGAAAATTTTCAGCCGTCCATTCCTGTGTTATAAGAGCCATGTGTGATAGTGCAGAGTTTTACTGAAGCACATATGCCTTCCATTACATACACTGTTCATCCAGGGCTTAATTATTTCCAGGACCTCAATATAGGCGGTAGAGTTAACTCTAAGGCCTTGTGAAAAGAGGTGAGGAGGCATCATACGTCCTTCATTGCTGACACCCACTAAAACCATGATAGTTGCAGGAAATTTTGTATGCATAACGCTTGGAACTTCAGAAGGGTCTGCTGATAACCATCAGTCATTTCTTCTGTTAAATTTTTTTATCTTGTTCGGAGTTTTTCTCGTTTGAGAAAAAACAAATCAAATTTTCTGCTGGATTTTTCAGTTTGTTTAAGAGCCTTTTAAATCTGATGTAGTGATTTTCTTTTGTTATTTTCTGACAAATTGACCTTTCCTCATTTCAGATTGCTCCTTCTGACACATGGAGATCTTTTGCAATTGAGCTCATGGATTTTCTGGGATTGTAGTCAATGGTCTGTTAAACTTATTTTAATAACTTTAAATGTTCTGATGATTTCAGAGCGTTTAGAATCTTTTTATGCTTTGATACTGCTGATACTGTACCATCTACAGTCTCTAGCTCCTTACAAACTTTGTTTCAACAGTTGGTTCCACTAAACACCTAAAGAGGACAATATCTTTAACGTGTATGTGTGCCTGCGTGCGTATGTGTGTGCATGTGTGTATGTGCGTGCGCGTGTGTATGTGCGTGTGTGTGTGTGTATGTGTGCCTGCGTGTAAGTATATTTGCCTGTGCATGTGTATTTCTTTATTCGATACACATAAAAATCGGCGTTAAACCGAAAAGTGGTTTATGTCGAACCACTTACTTTGCAATGTCTTTTCTGCCCAAGTTATAATTATTAAGTTGAGAGTATCACCGCCAGAATTACAATAAACTAGGAAGTTTTGCGTTAGAAACCAGAAACATGTAAACGATTAAACATACACAGACACGTAGTTTTTCGTATGTGTATGTAAGTTACAATTTAGAATTATTGGCGTAACTATGTAAGAAGAATTTACTCAACAAGATGACAGCGTACTAAACTCTCCTCAATGAAAATGTCACCGAACAATATTACAACAAAGATATTTTATGAAATGCATCTGCCATATATTACAACATTCTACTCATCCCAGATTGACAATGTGCCAATATCCTAATATTGTTTCTAATTCTTCGAAATTAGCCAAACTGTTTCTCCTAGATCATAAAACTGGGGATTGGTTTTGACCTCGCAGTTCGAAGATTTGAACCTTGTTTAAACTTTATGGCGCATCATTAAATCAAGAGATATAGAACTTTAAAAAGTAATGAATCTTTATTTGCAATTCATGGAAATTTGAACAAAACTGGAGTCTGCGTTATTGAAAACGCTTATTGACAGTATGATTAAACTGATACAGTCTAAATGATGTGTTGGTGTTAAGGAACATTATATTTTCATTAAGAATGAATATGAAATAATTATACTTTTTTAAAAAACGTAGGCGTAGGAGTGGCTTTGTGGTAAATAGCTTGCTTACAAACCACATGGTTCCGGGTTCAGTCACACTGCGTGGCACCTTGGGCAAGTGTCTTCTACTATAGCCTCGGGCCGACCAAAGCCTTGTGAATGGATTTGGTAGACGGAAACTGAAAGAAGCCCGTCGTGTATATGTATATATATATATATATATATATGTATATGTGTGTGTGCGCGTGCACGCGTGTGTGTTTGTGTGTCTGTGTTTGACAACCGATGCTGGTGTGTTTATGTCCCCGTACCTTAGCGGTTCGGCAAAGTACTAGGCTTACAAAGAATAGGTCCTGGGGTCGATTTCCTCGACTAAAGGCAGTGCTCCAGCATGACCACAGTCAAATGACTGAAGCAAATAAATGAGTAAAGAGTAAAGAGAGTAATAAAGGGAAAAGACCTAAGTGGCGAACTGGAATTATAGTTAGCGCGTCGAGCTTTTAATGCTTAGCGGCATTTCGTCCGTGTCAACGTTCTGTATTCAAATTCCGCCGGGGTCGACTATGCCTTTTATCCATTCAGGATCGATGAAATAAGTACCAGTTAATTGACTTACGCCCTCTCCAAACATTGCTGGCCTTGTGCCAAAATTTGAAACAGATTTAGTGAATAGCCTCTTTTTCAGTAAAGCAATGATTGATATATGTGTTGTGTGTGTTTCTGCAATTAGATTTAACACGTTCATGGACATTCATGGAAATTCTCTCGGGAGTAAAATTCTCCTAGAACTGATGTGTAAAAATAAAAATAGCACTGGGGTATGAATAACGCCACCTGAGCATGCGTTTCTGCGTCGTTACATTCCCTGAGCTACTAAAACGAAATTTGTCATTCAGAGCCCATTAAACAACAGTAGCTCTTATATTTGGCCAAAAAATAGTAAATTTGCTGATACGCGCAAAACTTGATCAAGCTGTAATTATTTAAGTAGAAGAACGCGAAACAGCGTCGATTGAAAAATTTGTTTGTACAGTTTTATTTAAAGCGCCCGTGTACTCTCAGGCATTGAAAAAAAGAGAAATTTTTCTTTCGATTTTCATAATTCAAATAAAAATATGAACTGAGAAATATCTCTAAATTGTCAATGCCATGTTTTGGAAGGACAAAAACTAATTTTAAATATATAATGAATATTAAAGAAGATATAATCTAGATTTCTTTAAAAGAATACTTCACTTTCAGAGAAGGTAAAATAATTGCCTGGTGATAGACAAGACAAACTCCTAATTAGGAAGTGAGATAATCTAAAGGATCGTGAAATCTCCTGAGGTGAAACGGCCGGGAAGTCAGTAATTATACACAGTACATGCACAGACACACTCACATAAACTATACACATGTACACACATGCACACATACACACTACATACATCTCTTGTATGCAGAAGTCAATAAGGGCATCTCTTACGTTGTCAGCCATATTTCTTTAGCTGATAGGAGAACTAAAGCCGTGATATTTATACTTAAACAATGAGTATCTATGGTTTATATGAGTAGGAACGGAATTCGATCCAAGATTGAATTTTTTATTTTCTGAAACTCCTCCGAATATATTTACCACAGCACACATATACAAGTGCTGGACTGCTTTTTTGTATATATTTTTGTATATCAGCGACGGAGATTCTGCGTTGGTTATTCATTGTATTCCTACAAATGTGTGAAGTTTCTGCATTCAGAATTATGCATCTGTATTTGTTTTGGGAGATTATATGAAGGCAGCAATCTGCGTGCATATACCTGATTTTACGTGCATATATATATATATATGTGTGTGTGTGTGTGTGTGTGTGTGTGTGTGTGTGTGTATACATATCTGAGTGTATGTCTGTATATCTTTGCATGTGTGTTTTATGTGGGAGTATATGTGTATGCTTGAGTCTACTAGTGCATCACTACTGTTCTGCCTTGCTGTTATATAACAGTATGTGCATGCGGACGTTTGCATATGTCTGTGTGTCTGTGTGTATTTACATACGGATATTTGTGTGTGACAAGAAGAGTGGAAACAGAAATTGTAAGAATGGTTTGTGAATAGGTGTGACCGAAAATATGTGTGGGGAATTATATGCTATTGTGTTTGTATATGAATGTAAATATTTCTGGTTGTGTGTATAACTACATGCGCATGTGTGATTTCCAGTGATTGCAGCACAAAGTATGCGTGTGTACTAGTGCGAGTGTGTATTTTCCCATAATCCCCAGTCTTTTAAGTATGAATCTCACGTCCGAGTTGCTACTCTAAACTTGTACATGTCGTTGATAAATTGCTCTTTCTGTCTCTTGCTGCATTCGAAACCAACACAAGCCAAACAACACCACCACCACCACCACTGCTTTTCTCTCACTTAAGGCTGCCATAAATGACAACAACCACTACTATTACCACTGCTACTACAACCATAGGAATAAATTAATCATTATCGTCTCCATCTTTAACAAGACCTCTAACACTATTAGAATATTACAGGTTCCTAAGCAGCTACTACAAATGTTACCGTCAGTAGTAGTAGTAGTAGTAGTAGTAGTAGTAGTAGTAGTAGTAGTAGTAGTAGTAGTAGTAGTAGTAGTAGTAGTAGTAACTTTTATTATAAGAGCGTTGGAATATAACAGCCCTGTATCTCTTTAGTACCATCTATATGATGAACAATTCACTGTTCACTTCCACCACTACTAACACTACCATGAATACTACAACTACTGCTACTACCACCAATACCACTGTCACTATTATAGCTACTACTAATACACCGACAAACTAGCTATAACTAACTGCATCATTAGCCCAGAGCACTGTCATCAATGCTAAAAAGCCTGGACAACAAATAGAACAAGTAACAATAGTAATAACAATGAAATCAACAACTTGAATATAACCTAAAACCTTATCAATCACTAAGAAATTCAAAGCCCAAGCCACCATGGACAACATCCATAGCACCATCAACAGCGCCAGCACCATCAGCTTTTAACACAATAGTCTTACTGCGCCACCACTTACACTGCAACCAATAACAAGAGCAATGCCATCCAACAACAACAATAATACAGTCAAACACATGTATAATTATCACCATCTTTAAAGGGGGTGAGCTGGTAGAATCGTAAGCACGCCGGACATAATGCTTAGCGCATTTCGCCTGTCTCTTCGTTTTGAGTTCAAATTCCGCTGAGGTCAACTTTGCCTTTCATCTTCTCGACCCAGAGAAGATGAAAGGCAAATAATTAATTTCCAGTTGAGCGATGAGGCTGATGTAATCGACTTAGCCGCTCCACCGAAATTGTTGCCCTTGTGCTAATATTTGAAATCGGAAAGGCAGCGAGCTGGAAGAATCGTTGTCACACCGAACAAAATGCTTAGCAGCATCTCGTCCGTCTCTACGTTGTGAGTTCAAATTCAACCGAGGCTGATTTCGCCTTACATTCTTTCAGGATCGATGAAATAAGTACCAGCTGAGTACTGGGGTTAATGTAATCGACTGGCACCTCCTTGAAAATTCCACGCCATTTGCCTATAGAAGAAAGGACTGTTATCACCACCTTCACATCGAGTAATTCTAACACACAGGAGCCAATGCGAGTACCTCTACACAATGGTTTGACTTCAGTGAATAAAAGAGAAGCCTTCTGAAATTTATCCTAACGTCTTATAATTCAAAGTACACCTTGGATTATTTCGTCCAAGTTATTCTTTTCTACTCTAGGCACAAGGCTCGAAATTTTGGGGGAGGTGGCCATTTGATTAGACCGACCCCAGTACGCAACTGCTACTTAATTTATCGACCACGAAAGGATGAAAGGTAAAGTCGACCTCGGCGGTATGTTGTCCTAGTTATGTGAAAGAAAAATGTGAAATCATGTTAGAAACTTCTTTAATGATAGGTCTGCCTGATGAGGGCTGAGCTCAGATTAAACAAGAACTATTACTACCATTACTGCTGCTACTGTTGCTTCTGCTACCACCACTACTACTATTACTACTAGTGTTACCCAAAAAGTAACGACAATTATACTAAAAACTAATATATTGAGGGCCGTATATTTAGGAATAAATCACTACGCATCTGTCGAAATAACTGCAGAATTCAGTTACATTCCTTTACTTTCTGAGTTCAAATACCTCCCAGGATGACTTTGCTTTTCATCTGGGACGAATTACATCTACTCGATGTATTGGAATGCAATGTATAAAAGACGTGAATTGAATTATGATGGAAGTCTAAGAAGAATCTAAGTTGAAGCTATAAAACGTTATTACCCACACCAATATGAAGACAAATTGGATTAGACTCATCTTGCCATGACATTGCAGTAGGCAACAGAAAAAGTATGATGATGAGCAAAATTTCAATAACACTAACCGCCCCCTTTGGATTATAATGTATAGCACACATATATTACAACACTGGAACTGCATGAAGATAATGTCATGATCAAATAAAGGATCCAGGCGTTTTATATATATATATATATATCTGCGCTAGACATCACTCTGGTGTGCACTCATACACACCAGAGTGATGTCTAGCGCAGAATGTCATACTGACCATTGCAAACTCAAACCCCACTCCAGGCCCAAACCAAAAAAGAGAGGACCGGCCAACAAGAAAATCAGAACTAGCGGTCTACAGCTAAACAAAATGAAAGTAAACTTCCAAGCAGACCTGCAGGCAAAGATTGATTAATCCAATTGCCCCTCAGATCCCTCTCCAGAAATCCTATGGGAACAATTGAAAACCGCCATCCTACAGACCACTGAAGAAATTCGTGGGTTTACGAAGTAAAATAACACGGATTGGTTTGACGAAAACGAATTACTGATCCAGGAATTACTAAAGAAGAAGAGGTCTGCCCAGCAAACACAACCGTCCTGCATAGAGGAGAAAACGGCCTCTCGCCAAACCTGCAGCTTTCTGCAGCACAAACTCCGTGAAGTTCAGAATGAGTGGTGGACTAACCTCGCACAGAGAATTGTACGCTGACACTGGCGACTACAGAGAGTTCTAGGAAGCTCTGAAGGCAGTTTACTGCGCCCAATACATCAAGTCTGGAGTCCCCTGCGCAGCTCAGACAATCAGATGCTTCTCACAGACACAGCTTCCATCCTCAACCACAGGTCTCAATACTTTCAAGCCCTCTTCAGTGCAAACCGAGTTGTCTAGGAAAACGAAATTCTTCACATGCAGCAGCAGCCAGCCAGAATGGAACTAGATGAGGCTCCCACTCTGGAAGAGACCACAGCTGTCAGAGGCCGACTGAAAAGTAGAATAGCAGCAGGAGTCGATGGCATACCACCAGAAACATGGAAGCATGGAAGGTCCTGTCCTACATGCTAAACTCAACGAATTCCTTGTTGCATGCTAGGAACAAACTGCCACAAGATCTCCTCGATGCTGTCATTACCCTATACAAAAACAATGGGAAAAGGCCAGACTGCTCAAACTACCTGGGGATCACCCACCTTTACACCACAGGAAAAGTTCTAGCAAGAATACTCCTCAACAGGCTTGTTCTGTCCATCGCCAACTCCTGGCGCCAACTCTCTTTAGCATCTTCTTCAGTATGATGCTCAAGCAGGACATTGCAAACCCCCTCGCGGAACACGGCGTTTACATCAAATACCATCTGGATGGCAGTCTTTTCAACCATCGGCGCCAACAGGCCTACACCAAGAGCCAAGTGCAACTGATCCAGGACATCTGCTTTGCAGATGGTGTCGTACTTCTCGCGCACACAGAAAGAGCCCTGCAGCGCATTACAAACTGCTTTGCATAGTCCGCCCAGATCTTCGGGATGGAAGTAAACCTGAAAAAGACTGAACTCCTACACCGACCAGCTCCTCAGGAAGTGTACAGCCCACCACATATCACTATTGCCGAAACAGAAATGAAGTCAGTACAGCAGTTCACTTATCTTCGATGTACGATCTCATCAGATGCGAGTATCGACAAAGAAATTGACAATAGACTTGCAAAGTCAAACAAAGCACTTGACAGACTGTATAAGCGTGAGTAGAACAACAAGCATCATGGACAGGGCAGAGTACGTTGACCGGATGAAAGACCACCGCCTTCCCCAAGATCATCATGTACGGTGAGCTCACCTCTGGCCACCGCAGTAGGGGGGCACCAAGGAAGCATTACAAAGACTGCCTGAAGCGGTCCCATAGCGTTTGTGACATTGATTATCGTGAATAGTGCACCCTGACAGCTTATCGCGTCACTTGACGCCATACAGTCAGCGATGCTGATCCCTCCTTTGAGATCTGTCACAGTGCCTCTCTTGAAGATCAACGTCAAAGGCCAAAAAAAATGCAGCTGCCTCATCAGAGCTGAACAACCATATCCCTGTCATCACTGCAATCGGATATGTCTATCCCACATCGGCCGTATTAGCCACAAACGAGCGTGCATGTTTGTATGTATGTGATATATATATGTATGTATGTATGTATGAATGTACTTTTGTATTATGTTTGTGTATATATATATATATATATATATATATATATATATATATATATATATATATATATACATATATACATACATATATGTATATATATTTATAGGAAAAACTGAAAAAGGAGACAAACGCTCAGGATATTATTGAAACATATCTTCATATCTTCTACATGTTTCGATGGATGCATTCAAAATAAATCCGACAGGAAGAATTATGACTCAATCTCATCAGCAAACATATAAACACTCATCAAATAAACATTCTTACAGATATAGGAAACCCTAGAAAGTGTGACGTATTGATATGCATATACACGCACACGTACACACATGCAAATGTGCAGCATACATACATAAACACACACACACACACACACACACACACATATATATATATATATTATATATATATATATATATTATATATATATATATATATATATATATATACATATACATAGACATATATATATATAGTAGCTTAAAAGCTGTCCTATTGAGCGGCTTTTAAGCTAGGATATAGCTTTTAAGCAACTGACCCCGAATAGGAAGATCTACAAACTGTTCTCTGACTTGTTTGGAGAATTTGTTGCAATTGATTCCTTCAGAATCATATTTCAATGATGATCATATTCGTTGCAAAATATAATTATGTAAAAAATCGCCGAAAACAATTGTAGTAATGAAAACATAGGAATTCAAAATTTCAGGATTGCAGGTCCGGATTCAACTCAGAATGTTTTTAATTTACTCACAGCGTTGACGTTTAGATTATAAAAATTGTTATCGTACAAAAAAATCTGTCGTAAAAAAGTCACGTAAAAAAAATTAGCGAAAACAATCACAGTAATGAAAAGTTGGGATTCCAAAATTTCAGCATTGTGGGTTTGGATTCGGACCGGAATATTTATAATTTACTCATTTACTCACAGAGTCAGTCTGATTCCGAAATGGTATTATATGTTGCGATACGTCCTCTAGGAGTAAAGTTGAAAAGGGTTGATACACCGACAGACTTACATTCACATTTATTATATTATGTTATTATATTATATTAAGGCGGCGAGCTCGCAGAATCGTTAGCACACCATACGAAACGCTTAGCCATTCCCCTTACCCTTGTAATCCTAAAAATAGTCAGTCAAAGGGAAGTAACCATGCATTCTCTTCCTTTTTTAGCTACATTAATAACACAAGTTTTTTAAATAATAAATCTCGCAAACAATCACACAACCCTAATAAAAAATATTTAGTTGATTATTCCATACAGTAAACAAGTAAAATGTAACTTTCCACTCGCTCTTATTTCGTCAAGCTATAGAAAGAATCTTCCCCAATAATTCAAGGTACCACTCGATTTTCAAGACACCATATCAGAGTAGGCTTCTCTAACACCACCAACGTCTCACAAATTATATTTCTCCCAATAATATTAGTAAACTTATTTACACTAACAATAATATTGATGATAATCTCTCCTTAACATTAATGTAAGCTGCAATTACAGTTGTAGCCCTAATAAAACCTGCATCCGAAATGGAAACTGCCGAATTAAAAATGCAAGGTTACCTCTTTTAACAAGGAATGAATTTTTTATATACTATAGGTCTATCCTCTACACTTTTGAAATCCAGACTGGTTAACCATTCCTCTACCTTTAAATACAACCGAAAGCGTAACTCCACTGGATTTAGTAAACTAATCTGGCACCTTAAAGACTCTAACAAACTTTTTTCTTTAGAATGACAAATTTTATCTATATCTTTTCCCTATGATAAACGGAAATCATTTTATCCTCTTTGTACGGAAGAGGAATATTTTATTCTCTTTTCGAAACATAAACTGGTAAAGAGATTTACGGAGAGAGTTTACAAATGTACACATTGGGGAACACATTCCTTCGGTTTTTCGAATAGTATCTGCCCATTATTTAACAATAATTTCCTGCGAATTATCTTTTCTTTATTCTTCTATCTTACTTCCCATAACTTTATATATATATATATATGCATATATGGGTACAAGACGTCACCAGCTCTGTAAAGAACATGAAATACAAAATCAAACGTGTTATATACGCAAACAACGAGAGAAATATGGAAAACAGGACAAGTAATCATCAGTTGTCGGCTGTCTATCTACTCCTCATTTCCAGCATTCAACGACAATGAGTCTTCGAAGACAGTTGCTCCCATAAAATCCAAAATAAAGTTTAGGATTTATGGAGGGTCAAATTTGGCAACAAGAAGAGGACGGTTTCCTAGGACATTTAAACAGCATTTTGCTACATTGTAATTATTCACCTGCATCTTTCCTACAAATTGCACACTATACATAAAATACATACATACATACATACATACATACATACATACTACATACATACATACATACATATATATATATATATATATAATATATATATATATATATATATATATGCACACACACACAGAGGAATGCATAGATCTTTCGTCAGAGTCAAGGACGGAGTTCAATGCATTTCATAAAAAGACCTAGATAGATATATAGATAGATAGATAGATAGATAGATAGATAGATAGATAGATAGATAGATAGATAGATAGATAGATAGATAGATAGATAGATAGATAGATAGATAGATAGATAGATAGATAGATAGATAGATAGGGCTTGACTAATAAAAGACTACATGTAAAAGGAATAAACGAATAAATTATCCTTTGAATATGTCGCATCTTATTAAGTTTGTGGCATTTGGCTCTGTTTTGTTCTTTACTTGATGAATTTTGTTTCTATTGTACTTCCAGCTATTGTCGTTGTTGATCTTGTCATTACACCTGCTATCGTTATTGCATCTGTAATTGCCACAGTTATAGTGGTTGAAAGTCTAATTCCTGTTGTTGTTTATCATTTTGTAAATCACACTGTTCTTTTTGATGTTACTGTTGTCGTTGTTGCTAGTATTAAACATATTACGATTTTTTTTTAATATAATTTATTGTAACTGTTACCGTTTCTCTTGTTGCTGTTATTACTCCTTCACATAATTGTGTTAGATTGGTTGATGCAAGTTTGCTGTTGTTATTTTTCGTGTTATTCGTGTTCTTAATATCCTTCTTGATGACGTCGGTGTTGTTGCTGTTAATGTCAATGTTGAACATTATTATTATTGTTGTTATTATTTTTTTTTTCATTATTATTGTTATTGTTGTGCTTGTGCTTGTGCTTGCTCTTGTTCTTATTGTTATCATCATTTGTGTTCTCGTTGCTGTTACTCTTGTTAATGCCAGGCTTGGTTCTTGTTCTATTGTCTATAGAGTTACATTTTTTCAATGCCTGACAAAAAGAAACAAAAAAAAACTCAACAATTAACACTACTGAGCTTTAAGCCGTTTATACTTCTTGTCATTGTTGATGTTGTTGTTGCTATTGTTTTTAATTATTATGCCACACTTTTACATCATTTGTTTTCTTTCCATGTTATTAACGCTATTCTGATTGTATTCGCTTTTACTGATACAATTTCCTTCATTCCGTTGTTTTAGTGTCAAAGTTTAGGAAAAGTTTCGATTCTTATATTCTTGTTTACAATACTAAACGATTTTCTTTCATTTTCATTCCTTATATTTCTTTATTCCTTTCGTCATTGTCCTCTGTTATTTTATTTTTATTCTTAGTATTAATGCCACTGCTGTTCTTACCATCCCTCCCCACGTTTTTAAGTTTGCTTCTCTAATGGCAGTTTCATTGGCGTTGATAATGTTTTCGGATAATTTGTGTTCTGTTACCGTAGTAGCAAGACGCTGTAATTATTTATCAGGCAAGACAGTATTAATTAGATTAGCCATCTACTTACTATACAATGACATTTGCTTACACCTTTCGAAGACAGCAAAAGTAAAGAGACATTTAATAGGAGTGAGAGTGTGTACTTGCGTTAATAACATACTAAAGGCATGTATGAATAAATCTTTATATACACGAATACATACAAAAGCTAGCTAGATAGATAGATAGACAGACAGACACACAGACAGACAGACAGACAGAAAGATAGATAGATAGAAAGACAGACACACAGACAGACAGACAGATAGATAGATAGATAGATAGATAGATAGATAGATAGATAGATAGATAGATAGATAGATAGATAGATAGACTACATACATACATACATACATACATGGACAGGTAGATACATACATACATACATACATACATACATACATACATACATACATACGTACATAGATAGATAGATATATAAATAGATAGATAGATAGATAGATAGATAGATAGATAGATAGATAGATAGATAGATAGATAGATAGATAGATAGATAGGAAGGCAAGCAGGCAGGTAGGTAGGTAGGCAGGTAGGTAGGTAGGTAGGTAGGTAGGTAGGTAGGTAGGAGGGAGGTAAGTAGGTAGGTAAGTAGGTAGGTAGGTAGGTAGGTAGGTAGGTAGGTAGGTAGGTAGGTAGGTAGGTAGGTAGGTAGGTAGTAGGCAGGTACTGCAAGATAGGGAAGTACAGTGAGATACATCCACACGCCTTCACTGGAAGGATGGAACATTGCCTTTGTTCATATAAGCGCTTACGCATATGTGTGTGCGCCTGTTGTTAATGCGTAAATTTTCATATACAAGTGAGAGAGAAAACCTCACAAGTAGTAGGTGTAACTCATTTAAATGAATTGATAGATGCATGCATACATACATATATACATAGGTACGTACGTACAAACATACATACATGCATTCATGCATGCATACATACATACATACATACATACATACATACATACATGCATACATACATACATACATACATACACACTTCAACGTTGACAATCGTTAAGATATTAAATGAAAGCTTATCTTAGACGTTATTAAAGCTGCACAAATTAATATAAGAAACACAAACAGTTACATGTGTCAGGTATGAAATAATAGAGAGATAAGACATCCAAGTAGATAATATTTAAATGAATAAAATACGAAATAAAATAGAAGGCAGGCAAAACTTAATAATAATAATAATAATAATAATAATAATAATAATAATAATAATAATAATAATAAGACATGCTTATGGCTGTAGAAAAGCTGAAAAGGGGACAGAAAGTTTGTTCGTAGCAGCACACGATGAAGCATTAAGTACTAATTGGATAAAAGTCAAAATAGACAAAAACCAAGTAGATCCTCAATGTAGGTTATACAAATCAAAACAGGAAAGTGTTATTCATATAGTAAGTCAATGTAGCATGCTGATGCAGAAAGAATACAAGAGGCATGACAACCTAGGGAGTTATGCAGAAAGCTAGGATTTGATTATACTGAGAAATGGTATGATCATGAACCTAGTAAGGTATTAGAAAGTAAGAAATATAAGATGTTGTGGGACTTTAACATTCAGTCTGACAGAGCAATAAAAGCTAGAAGTCATGATTTAGTAGTAGTAGATAAAAAGAATAGAAAACGCCAGATAATTGACTTTGGAATTTCAAATGATTAGAAAGTCGATATGTGAGGTATAGGGAAAATAGCAAAGTAGCATAACTTAGTCATTGAGTTACAGAGACTTTGGAAAATGCGGGTAAAATGTATCCCAGTAGTTATTGGTGCATTAGGAACATCCCTAAAGATTTAAACAGACGGATAAAGGAAATAGGCATAAAACCCAGTTTAGTACAGCTCAAGAAGACTGTGTTATAAGGGATAGACCAGTCGGTTGATATTCATATTTCCAGAACTCCGGACAGACCAGGCGGTTATCCCAGACTTTACCGGAGAACACAGTGATTTTCCTCACCAATAAATCGCTACAGAACATAAATATAACATTTTTCATCTATAGCATTGTCCAAAATGCTAGAGTACTCTAAGCGCTTGATGGTATCTCTAAAACCAAGAGCCCTATCTGGGCCTTTGCTTCACACCGTACTGCAGCGGGGTACAAAGACGAGCTGTGGAAAAAATTCTCTGTCAAACAGAGACTGCTCCTGTTCTCTGCGAAGGAATCGCAGGAAGGGGTAGTAGAAAAGTAAGAGGTTTATGGTGGTGTAAATGCTAATGGAAGGAAGGTTTAAATAAAGTGGGCTAGAGAATTTAGACCGTGATGGATTTATGAATATGGAGAGAAAAATGAATTTGCTATTCCAGACAGAGGCTGTAATCTGAGCGGCCTCTATGCAAAACCAGCCCAAACACAAACAGATGCTTGCAGGCAACAAACGGTCGAGCAGAATTGGTACAAGACCGGGATCTTATTCCTAACGATGTTCTAATTCCTAACGATGTTCGACAAAACGGTCAGCTAGATGCTAACCAGTTTGTCTAATATACAGGGAGAGGCAAAGAGTGCAGAGGTTGCAACAAATCAAATTACTAGTGATCCCAGAGAATGAATCAGAGATGGGGTAGGGTCGGTGGTGGGTATCGCTGAGGACGGTGCTGTTGGAGCAGATGGAGCAGGTGTAGCAGCGTGGATGAAAGCAAGGGAAGGAGTCACGTTGAGTACCAGGAGGGGAAAAGAAGTTGCGAACCAGTAGATTGCGTGAGTTGTGAGCTCGATTGACAGTGTGGGTGAGTAGGGAAAATGTCAAGGGTGAAAGGATCGGATAGGAATTGGATGAAAGTGTGTTGGAGAGGTAGGGAGGATTTATGGTAGATAAGGAGGAAAGGGACATTGTTTTCATTAAGTTTCTGTAAAGCGAGAACTCACTAACGGACAATACGCACGAACACACACACACTCGTACACACTCATACACACAAACATACACGCAGTGACACACATATATATATACTAGGTATGTAGGTATATTTTTGCATGTATTAATATCTGTCTTCCTGCATGTCTATGGATGTTTGCATATGTGCTAAAACGTGTTTGTGTGTATGCATGCCATGTCTGTATATATCTTGTAGGGAGATATGTAGATATAGAAAGATACGCACGGTTGCCTTTAACATTGCTGTCACTCTTCAATCAATCCTGGTTCTATAGATAATAAATCTATTAATTATATATCATACCAAAGCGATTCTTTTTGCTGAAATACATAACAATGACCTAAAAATACAAGAACAATGTCTGTCCAGGCTTCTTGCCAATAGAAAAAAATACCAACTTAAAATAAAGTTCTTTACGGCTGGGTGCACAAATCACACCTAACCAAGAGGTGGGTGGTTGGAGTGGGCAGTCAAAAAATCAATGTACTTTCGTGAGTGTCATAATCTATTTTGGGGAACTATGCGGTGTCTAGAAAATATTGCAGGTGTATGGAGAACTGCTATGAGAGCTTTTCGAACAGTCATAAGAATATATAAACCTTAAGGAGACCATATTTGAAGGATACATCAGCTTGTGACGCAAATGGCATTAGGATTTCGCTAGCCACGCATACCGACATATTTTAAGTATCTCTATATATCTCAGAAACATACACATTAAAATATTTATGCGTGTGGAGAAAGATACGTATACACACTGAAACACACACAAACATACATACATACATACATGCATACACACATACATACATACATACATACATACATACATACATACATACATACATACATATGTATGTATGTATATATATATATATATTATATATATATATATAATATATATATATATATATATATAATATTCACATATGTGAAGATACGTGGCTTAGTGGCTAGGGCATCTGGCTCACGATCGTAAGGTGGTGAGTTCAATTCCCGGCGACGCATTATGTCATTGAACAATACACTTTATTTCACGTTAATCTAGTCCACTCAGCTGTCAAAAATGAGTAATACCTGTAGTTCAAAAGGCCAGCCTTGTTACACCCTATGTTAAGGGTACAATTGCACATTAATTTCACGAGCAGGCTGCGAAATTTGATATTAATTGGTTGAAGGATATGTTTACTTCTAGCTGCTCGTCTATAATAACCAAGCTTATACAGATATGTAACACATGTTACATATTCTGTAATTTACCTACTATGATACATATCAAACGTACCTGACTGGTATAAACGTCAGTTATTTTACAGGAACTAAAATGGTGCCAAGTATACCATAATGACATGAAATGGATAATACTTGAAATGGATTAAAAGATTTGTTAACAGTATGTATAATAATATATTGTAGTATATTAGAAAAGTTGTTATAAAGTACACTGCCAGTATTTGCTTTCACTTGCAAACTTTGTCTTGCTTCACGAGACTGTTGGTTTTGAATCAACATATACATTTCGACGCTGCTCACAGACTATGTCTGCTACATGCTTCTCTAGAATTGGTCAGCATGCAGTGCCTCCTCTATTTCCACATTTTGTCCAGAGTATACTCCTTAATCCTGGGTATACTTCATTTAATCTCCAAACTCATACTATCTTCTTGGTTACACCGTATTCTCGTAGCAGCATAGTTGTTGTGGGAGTTGGCGTATGCTACCACTTTCAGCTTATGATCAGCATCATATTTCCTTCGTTTATCACTTTGAGGCATGGGATGGGTTACAGTTGCTGGAAATTAATGTTCGCCCAGTGAGAGTACAGCTGCTTATGAAAGAGTGACAATTTGAGCCTTTTCAAGAAACCTTGTCTGTAAATGTTTAAAAGTAACCGGTAATTGTAAGGTTTATTGTGATTGGTCTGACTGACCCGAACTGGCAAGTCACAGAAGGTACTGGTACATTCTGCTAATCTGCAGTTACAGGTAGGTTAGTTACTGTAAACTACACTTTTCCAGAAAGCTTTCGGCTGGGTGAGCCCTATATGAGAGAGCGCTCTAACGAGACAATGTCAACAGAACGGGCCCTGGGACCCGGCTGAACGGGCTGATTGTTTACATTTTCTGTTCGTCAGCTGTTGCAAATGGCGACTGGTGTCTGTCCGTTATGTTTGTTGTGCTGTTATTTTAATATAAGCTTACTATTAATCCAGCTTCTCAAACATACTTGTAAATACCAGTAGAAAATACTGAGTTGTATAACCATAGGAACCTGTTTTACAGTGTTCCCCATCGATATGTGCAAGTATCAGTAGAAAGTACTGCGCAGTAGAAGCACAGGGTCTATGCGAGTGCTTTACACTGTTCTCCATTATCATTGCTACTACTCTAAAACACAGGAAGTTAAAGTTCAGATTTTATACGGGGTATATAAGACGACCACTAGATTTGAGTTGATTTTTTTTTAAAGTTCAAATTGCATCATGTACGCCGGCATATGCGATATGTATGTATATATATATATATATATATATATATATGACCTTCACATATCTCATCTCTTCATCACAACATTCACCCACCTCCCTACTCTATTTTTTACTATCGACCCCAACGAGTGCCTCGGCTCAGAGATTGCAGGATACGTAGCATATTAGGCTATGATTTATATTGCTGCCAGTTGGAACTACTCCTAGTTGTTCAACTATGTATGACCAGAAAATTAAACAAGGTTTACTATTTTATTATGTCGCTTTCAGAATAATCTTTTAATAGATTTAGCTAGAGAGCTGCTGTTATACTGGGACATCACCGTTTCTTTTGTTACGCTTACACTTTCATTAAATATTTCCACATCTTTTGGTAATTTCCATTATCTAGAGTCTCAAGAATATATATATATATATATATATATATATATATAGGCGTAGGAGAGGCCGTGTGGTAAGTAGCTTGCTTACCAACCACATGGTTCCGGGTTCAGTCCCACTGCGTGGCACCGTGGGCAAGTGTCTTCTACTATTGCCTCGAGCCGACCAAAGCCTTGTGAGTGGATTTGGTAGGCGGAAACTGAAAGAAGCCCGTCGTATATATGTATATATATATATATATACGTGTTTAAGTATATAATTATACTGCTGTGTCTGGGGAGAGTCATTCTCTTTTAGTGCCTAACACACTCACCGGTAAAATTTCCACTTATTTCTTATTTTTATTTTCTAAAATTTTCGATGCGTCTTGCAAACTTTTCAATAGTCTTGACTCTGTCCGTTATTTACCCTGCGTTCTCTTTTGTTTGTTTGTGCGCATGTGTGTGGGTCAGTGTGTGTGTGTGTGTCTATACATGCATGCATGTATGTGTGTGTGTGTTTGCATGTGTATGCATATATGTGTATGTATGCATATATATGTGTATGCATCTGTATGTACGTATCCTGCATATTTATGTGCTTGCCTGTCCGTGTTTGTGTATTTTATATGTATGTGTGTGTGAGCATGTGTTTGTATATGTATGCACCTCTGTCTCCTTGTGTGTGCATATCTGTGTGTGTGTGTTATGTAACTATGTACCATGTTTGTATGTATGGATGTGCATCTTTATATGTGTGGATCCGTGTCTCCATATGTGTGTTCTTGTAACCTATGTACCTATCCCTCTGTATGTTGATCTGTTTATTTACATATCTAAATGCTTACATACATAAACAAAATAAATAAATAAATAAGTAAATAAAAATAAAAAATATTTTTAAAATATTAAAAAATAAGAAATATAAAAAATATATGAAAACAAAAAAAAACAAAAATAATAATGATTTATAAAAAAAAGAAAAAGGCATACACACACACTCACACCCACATAGATACATTTATCTACCTAACAGTTCACTAACTATTCTACTCTAATGTGTAAACTGTGGGTATGGAGGTATGGTATTTATTGTGTATATTTCCTATTTAATATTGGGTAAGTTTCATTTATAAAGACGTACTCCCGTATTTGTCTGAGCGTTGGGTCTTTTGGGTGCTTCGATAAGATGCGGATGTCAAGTTGACCCAAGTTACCTCCATGGTGGTCTTCGGCATGTTGGTAGAGTATGGAGGACTTTTTTCTGTCATCATATTGTCTTAGATGTTCATTTATCAGATCCGCAATGCTCCCCTATGACGTCTCCCCTATGTACATCATGTTCATGTCCTTACAAGCACCTTCTATGCATCTTATACTGTAAACTACATTTCGAGTTCTACAGTTAATCCCAGGGCTAATTCTACATACCATGCAGTTATCATTGGTGCATATGGTATTCTTAAACGGGTATGTCCTACATGGTTGTGATCTGACGGAGTTCCCTGGCTTTTCAACAATTTTAATGTTGAGTTTGGTCTCTTTCAGAGCTTTTCTAAATCTACGGGCTAGTTCTCCATGTGGCCACTACAAACATACTCCTTGATATTTGTCGGTTTTATACCACGTGTTCGCCATGTTTGCTTTGTCACAAGATCTTTGTATTCTATTCCATTCTTTGTTTCTATATCTAGGGCAGGTACCACTGGTATAATTACGTATAATGTTATCTAATTTCTTTCTACCCCCCACCCTGTATACACAAACCCTATCTTTCTGATCATATCCAGAGAACTGCATGCGGTGTATGAAGTTTTGTATATGTTCTTCATTCCATAGGGTTCGCATAGTGCGGACACATTGTTCATTATTCTAACTAAGTCTTCTATCAGTATGTTAATTTTCATGTTGTGTGACAAAGCTGAGTTCTTGTGAACAACATATTTTGAAGTTACAGGTTTCATGTAATAAGAGTGGAGGAGCTGCACTCTATTGTTCACAGTCTCTAACCAAAGTTCAGTATCAAGTACAGGGAGTCTATTGTTAGGGTGCTTAGTGGGGTAATCTATAGTTACCTTGATACTTTGGTGAACGGAGTTAGCGATTATATATATTATATATATATATATAGGCGTAGGAGAGGCCGTGTGGTAAGTAGCTTGCTTACCAACCACATGGTTCCGGTTCAGTCCCACTGCGTGGCACCGTGGGCAAGTGTCTTCTACTATTGCCTCGAGCCGACCAAAGCCTTGTGAGTGGATTTGGTAGGCGGAAACTGAAAGAAGCCCGTCGTATATATGTATATATATATATATTATATATATATATATATATAATATATATATATATAATATATATATATATATATTATATATATATATATATATATATTATATATATATATATATATATATATATATATATTTTTTTTTATATATATGCACAAAATTTCTTCTTAAGAAAATGCATATTCAAATAAGTAAACCATAATATCATGAATAGCGATAGCGAAACAGGTCGATATATTAAAAATTATATTAAAACTATGTAAAGTGTGCGTATTTTCCTTTTTTAAATTCTTATATATATATTACAACTCACCACGTCGGGATACTGTTATTATATATATATATATATATAATATATATATATATATAATATATATATATATATATATATATATTTTTTTCGTGTTACACTAAGAAGCGGTGAACGGCACCAAAATGTTTCGAATCGAGTCTAATATAAGAAACTACTCTAAATCGTTGTTAGCCTATCCGCATAAGTGGATTAAAGTCCTATAAGTTGCAATAATGAATCCACAACAAAGTAAATCCACGCTATCAACTATTTTAAAATTGTCGTATATTAAAGAATACTGCCTTCAGCGCACTAGTTTGTTTACAGCTTGCATCGACGTTTGTAATGTGTATGTTGTACACACAGCACGTAGAACGGTGTCTACTGCATATTATAAAGTTTTATTCTGTCATCTACCTAATCACAATGCCTAAAGTTACAGAAGAGAAGACACAAAAGAAATAATATTAAAATTTCGTGATAAATTAGAAGAAAATGGAAGTAGGCTTAAATAGAAGTGTGTTACTCACAGATGCAACATCGGAACATCGTTAATATTAAGGACTAAAAGCAAAATCGAATCATTTAGATTTTTCGTAAATATTTTGAGCCTAACTATGAAAGTGAAGAAGAAAATCTTCATCAACCAAAATTGAGATAATATATTTCCCGAGTTTGTTTTCATTGAAGCGGATGTGCATATAACTCCATCTTTACCTAAGTAAATCTAAAGTTTTTGATAAAAAAACGTATCTCTCCGATAGTTTGTTGACCAACCCTTTAACTCTCTTGATGCCAACCCACCTGTGTTCGCCTCTTAATCTATATGACTTCTTGAATTAAAGCCTATCAAAATTCTGAATTAAAACATAACAAAATTCGATGTTATTTTATGTTTTAAAAATCAGCTAAAAGGGATTTCTAATTTAGGCACAGGCCAGCAGATTTGAGGGAAGGATGTCAGTCGAAACTTTTCACAACAGGGTTTGATGGGTATTGCTGAGAATTTTATTGATCCTGGAGGAAAGAAAGGAAACGCTAATCTCATTCATCTGCATTTTTCTGACGCTTTAACAATTTTTCCAGCTCGCTAAACACAAACAGCAGCATAATAATCTTTTCTACTCTAGGCACAAGGCCCGTAGTTTTTGGGGAAGGAACCAGTCGATTAGATGGACTACAGTACGCAACTGGTACTTAATTTATCGACTCCGAAAGGATGAAAGACAAAGTCGACCTCGGCAGAATTTGAACTCAGAACGTAAAGACACGAAATACCACTAAGCATTTCGCCTGGCGTGCTAACATTTCTGCTTACAACAGCTTCATAATGACAAAGTTATTTTACTAAATTTTTCTTTAATTCTAAAATAAATTGAAATAAATACAGTATGTTTCAATCGAAATATGATAATAAAAGGGTAAGAAAACAAATAAGATAGGGTCGGTACTAAATGACAACCAGATTCAAAATCAATACCCAAAGGAAACCGAATGATTTTTGATTTGTCGAGAATATAATCTTTCAGGCAATCATTTATATATAAAAAGGCCTCTAGAAAACGATAACATTGACAAGTTTGAATGGAACGTTTCTATAATTTCAAATATGATTCAGAACGCTAGGCTGTTACACGTGCCCCTAATATATCTTCGTAACACGGAATAAAGTTTAAAATCTTAGCAATAAGTTTCATCATCTTACGGTCTTGAATGAAATAATGGTAGCTTCTAATAAAGGCCAATCGAATGCATGGATAAATAACATTTCAAAATTGTTTTACATGAGAGCGTTAAACAGTTCGAAATTCGTGGTAAACCTTTCGGCACTAAATATATTTCACTCCATGATAACTGTAGGGCCCGTCCCCACGGATCAATGATGGTTTCAGATTGTGGAGATATTTCTTCGTGTTATTTCCACTTAACCTCACTCCTCTCATACAGCAATGAGCCAGGGAATTACCCAGCATTTCAAATGCCATTATAGAAATAATTTTACGAAATAATTAATCAACGGCGAAATTTCTATTCGAAACTTTCAATGCCAATTTTCAATTAAGGATGCGCACTTTACATCTCTTGTTGCATGGACCTCTGCTAAATCACTCAATCTTTTGAGAGCTTTCGCCTATTTTCATGTTTGACAATATTATTTCTGATGATTAAGATGAAGGGGATTCTGATGGTTTTAATATTAGGTAGGGAAACAATGCAGACAGTACAAACAACGTCCATTGAGAATCCTTTACATAATCTCCGAGATAAAATTATCAATGACTGGATTTGAGGTGACAACGATATTGAATTACCCAAAACTTTTTCACATCATGAGATTATTGATATTGGGGTTGATCCCGTAGAAAAGAGATGCATCAATTTGTTTCGCTGAAGATGATAATGGAAACGAAAGAATTGAAAAGGTGTATTAGAATAAAGTTAAACCATGCCTGGATATGATTAGTTCTTGTTTTGCACAGAATTCGAATTTCGCTGTGCAACAAATAATGCAAGCTTAAAAATGCAATCATCAACTACAAATTATAACCCCGCCAAAAAGAGAAAAATTTGAAAATTTGTAAAGAAATCAATTGATTAAATTGATATCCAGAGTTTTACCAAAAGCGTTGCCGGTCTTTCCTCTCCCTAATCCATTATAGAATTCAAGGATTGACGTACCTCTGATACGCTGCCCAGAATCACATCTCGGTCTCCACTTGACCCACAACACCACTCCATTAAAATGAAGAACAATGAAAAGATTTGTCTGAGGTGGCGATCACACCATTCCGCCCGGGAATCTTTGCGGATGCTGCACCCTAAACATATGCCAACGCATTATTACAAAAGTGTGTTGATACCAGATTGACATTCTGACCTATTGGTTGCTTCTCTTCCTTAAGACACACAAGATTATAAACTCCGCTCTGAGCAGATGAAAACTGATAAAAAACAATGGTTTACACCTTAATAAGTGACGGAGATGAATATATTTCCCCATTACAGCCTGAACTTTCAGGTAGATCTTGCTCTCAACTCATTTGTGGGAGTAACTAACCACTCTGCAGTCGTTGATCAGAGAATGGAGATTTTAAAAATTGAATGCAGGAAATACCATATAAGCAATCAAAATGAGTATACTATTACTGACAAGGTAAGGAACAATAATTATTGAAAGGAGCAAGAACGAATTGAGTGATACTGACAGAAAAAGAATAAACGCAGTTAAATCCAACCAGTTATCCCTGATGCCTTGGGAACTGTGATGAAGAATTTTAGTGTAAATCTTTGAAAGCGAGTGCAAAAAAAAAAAACTATTTGTTTGATTCGGCACGAATTATCGGGAGATTCTTGGATACGAAGTAAAATCAGATATGAAAAAATCATAAAATATCATTACAAGAGATTTTTTTTACAAAAGGGAGGGAAATGCTTTTCATCTTAGACCACGAATTATGGTTCGATAGACAGCAGAATTAACGCTGTTACAGCATCAACACCGTATAGCTGCAGTTTAGTAGTAGTAGTAGTAGTAGTAGTAGCAGTAGTAGTTGTAGTAGCAGCAGCAGCAGCATTTGTACTGTCCTTTGTTCCACGGCCAAATTTTTTTATTGTACGGCCAACTTTGCATTCTGTTTGTGGAGTTTCATTGTTATATGCAAGTAGTGTATTATACATTATTCATAACATTAATAACCACGCTAAAATATAAATACTCTGCGCTAATTAAATATAATTTGTGCAGTGACTTCGATAAAAATTCTTTATAATGTTTGTATAAAATACGTTTTTTCATTAAATATATTTTGGACAGCTACTGCAATAAACATCTTTTCAATAGAACTTTAAATGGGAACCATGATGTGAGCAGAGCAGATCATTAAAACCAGTAAGACTACTATATAACTAGGTAAATTATCTTCTTTCAAAAACCTCTAACAACAAATTAGACTTGTAACACTATATTACAGGAATTTCTCTGGCCCTGCTCTATGTTCATTATTAAACACAAATGATGTATTGAAGCTGTCATTATCATCATTCATCTATTCATCCATTCATTCATCCACCTTTAGGAAGAAATTGCCTGACATCATTTGTGTGACTAGTTTCCAAGGCGTTTTAATATCTGCGGTCATGGTTTCATTCTAACAAATCAAGAAAATTCCCAAATCTCTTTTTGGATACAGAGCACCATGACAACGGAAAAAATTGAACTTAATATCGTAGAATATCTAAATTGCTGGAAATTAAAAAAATTATAATACTGCTGATAAGAGAACTATGAAACTTTACTGTAGCTACTCAAAGTAAAATTTTACACAATCTGTGTGTATATATATATATATATATATACATACACACGCGCGCGCACACACATACATCTGTAGATCAGCAGTAAGGACTTTCTAAAGTATTAAGGGCAAATCCCAAATGCGTAAGAAGCTATGAAATGCGCCTGTATAGAGAAACACACACACACACACACACACACATCTATCTATCTATCTATATATATATATATATATATATGTTGGGTCATCCCACAAATAATGCAGTTTTTTTTTATAGTTCTTTTATTTTTCATAATTAAGATAAACAAAGTTCCTTTTTAATCTAAAATATACTCTCCTTCATTTTCTACAATGCCTTTTCATCTATCTGGTAGACTTGCAAAGCCCCTCTTCCAAAATTCACTTCTCCGTGAAGAAAAATACTCCTCCACTACTGTTCTGACCTTGTCGATAGAATTCGTATTTTTTCCGTCTAAATGAGTTTGAAGACTGTGGAATAAATGATAATTAGATGGGCGAACATGGTGGATGGAGCATTGTTTCCCATTCAAATTGCTCCAGCCTTTGGAAAGTCATTCTCGCTGTATGTGACCGAGCATTATTCTGATGGAAGAACACCTTTCGTCTTGAAACCAAATATGGTCGTTTTTCATCTAGCGCTGACTTGAATGACTGGTTGAATGTCCAAATCCAAGCTTCTCTGCTACTTCCTCAACAGCTAGGTTGGGATTTTGCACCACCAGGGTGTGCAGGACATCTTCGTCGAGCTCTACATATTTTCCAGGACGAGGCTCGTCTTCTAGGCTGTAGTTTCCGGCTCGTAATTTCTGGAGCAACCATTAGCTTGCGCTTATTGTCCGACACCCATATACTGCATTAATATTCCTCGCATTTTCCGTTGCGTTGTTGCCTTCATTGAACTCATGAGGTAAAACACGCTCCTCTGTTACTTCCATTATAGCTTTGAAAAAAATAACTGTTAAAATAGAACTGCACTCTTCAAAATTTGCACTAAGAATAAGTCCAAGGTAAAATTTTTGCCTTCTTTTATAGTAAGTTGATGCAGATTGTTTATTCCGTTCTCCTCCGACTTTTAGTTCATGCAATTGATAAAACCGCATTACTTATGGGATGACCCATATATATATATTGTATTTCATTATTGTTTTTTGTATTTTATATTCGTGTGGCATCGTCCGTTTTTCTGTCCCTATTTCGTATATATTCGATCCTTCTTCCAAGAAATCTAATGCTCGTAGCTTAGTTTTTCTAATGCTCGTAGCTTAGTTTTTCCTGTGGGCTGGCCGGATCGGAGAGATCTCAAGATTAATCAGCCGAAATTGCTACGATGATCCGGTTCTTGACTGAAGATTGAGGGCTTCGAATGTCTCGTCCGTGTTTTTTGTATCGTCTTCTAAGCGTTTTGCGTTCTTGTCCCAGTTTGTATTTTTCTACATATAATAATAATATATTTGGCGGCGTCCGTACCCCCTTGACACTTATGTGAGCACATATTCCTGTAAACTTGGTACGACTCTATACACTGTCTCTCTCTCCTACATTTCTCTGCCTTTCACACTTTGCATTCTACTTTGATCTGTCCCCTTCTCTCTCTCTCTCTCTCTCTCTCTCTCTCTCTCTCTCTCTCTCTCTCTACTTCTCCCCCTTTTCTCTTTTCTTGTCTCTGATTCTTTGGTCTACTCTTCCCTCACTCTTACATTTCTCTGTCTTTCTTACTTTGCACTCACAAGTCATTCTTTGACACCCACTCCTTCTCCCCTCTCTAATTCCTTCTTTCTCTCTCTTCTCTCCCCTTTGTTGCCTTCGTCCCTCTTTTTTCTCTCTCTTTCATTGTTTCCTTTGCCCACTTTCTTTTCTCTTTCTTCTGTCACGTGACCGCTGGTCAAAATCAGCCTTTTGGCCTTCGACCACCGCCGTGAGAACATCTGTTGTCTTCGTCTGCCGATAAAGGCTTTTTTTCCCAAAATACGCCAGCTAAACTTGTACTGTTATTAGTCGTAAGACTGTTTTCGTCCTGTTTTTACCATTATTGCTTTTTGTATTTCATTTTTGTTTTTTGTATTTCATTATTGTTTTTTGTATTTTATATTCGTGTGGCATCGTCCGTTTTTCTGTCCCTATTTCGTATACATTCGATCTTTCTTCCAAGAAATCTAATGCTCGTAGCTTAGTTTTTCCTGGGGGCTGGCCGGATCGGAGCGAT
>NC_042999.1:173840989-173875989 GCF_006345805.1 Octopus sinensis
TTCAATGCCACTACGTCCCGTCCGATTCGCTCCAAAATTTACAGGGACACGTAGAATGAGGTGACGATGCTCGTGGGCTACCTTAGAAATCCCTAGCTTGAAAGGTGTGGTTGCTAGGGGCCATCTTCCTCACTCACGCTATTTCCTTCTTTCCCTCTCTTACTCCCCTTCATTTATAACTTTGAGAATGCCACTCCTGTTATTTAATGTATTACCCTCAACACCCTTTCACTTTCCCTTTATAAGTCCATCAGACGGCTTTCTTTGATGTATCTGTCTGCATTCATAGGGAGAATTATCATCGCTACAAATCATGTATATGTCTTCCTCACTCACTCTTTTTCCTAAAGATAATTATCATCGCCACCACCACCACCACCACCAACACACAATACTCACTCTATTTCATACAAACGACCTTCTTTTATGTATCTGTCTGTGTGAAAGAGAGAGATAACTGAAATTTTTTACTCGGTTTTTGTAGTGCGTGCGTGTATATGCATGTATGTGTATATGTATGCATGTATGTGTGTGTGTGTATGTATCTATGTATGTGTGTGTGTATGTATGTGTATGTGTGTGTGTATGTGTGTGTATGTGTGAGTGTGTATGTATGTACCTTTGCCTGTTTATGTAACGGTCTGCTATGTAGAAAATAATGAGGTTGACTCAATGGAAATACATACACACACACACACATACATACACACACATGCACACATACATACACACACATACATACACACACACATACATAGATGCAGTCCTATGTTAAAAGTGCTGGCAAGTTTGCATGACAACTATTTTTTTTCCTCAAATGAAAGACGTGACCTCTAGGACAAAATTCTTCATCTTATAAAATGTGGCCCCAGTACACCCGAATGAAATCGCGTTATATTAACCAAAATGTGAAAAGGGGTCTAAATGGGGCTGGAAGGGGATTAAAATTTCAAGGAGCGGGTGTTTAGGAATTCTCTGTTACATCAAGCTAAAAAAATTGCGCCAGCCTTTTAATCGTCAATGTGTTGCCGTCCATGATGAATAAGTTCAAATGCTTGCCATGGTGAGTCTACTGTTGTGAAAAAGAATTACTTCAAAACTTGGTGTTTAGGGATTTTCTTTTACATCAAGTTCAAAATTTTACGCCAGCCGTTAAACTGTCAAAACGTTGCTGTCCGTCGTTAAGAAATGCCAGCCATGCTGACTCTACTACCCTCAGATTCTATCCCTTCAAACTTTGGTTTCCAATACTTTATTATTTTTATTCAGCTCGCAAGTTCGTCTGTCCCTTTTAAATGTTAGTGTTTTGCTGTCTGCCTTGAAGCAGACCTTTCCGTTGCCACTGCCTGATATTTATGATTGATCTTTCTAAATATTTTATTTCTCAACTTACTCAAGATCTTTTGTTGTTTATAAATGGGAGAGAGATAGATAAAGATAGAGAGTAAGAGAAAGCGAGGGAGAAAGGAAGAGTAAGAGAGTGGGAAAGTGAGAGAGAAAGGAGAGAGAAACAAAGAGGGAGAATCATCATCATCATCATCATCGTTTAACGTCCGTTTTCCGTGCTAGCACGGGTTGGACATTTTGACCGGGGTCTGGGAAGCCAGGAGGCTGCACCAGGCTCCAGTCTGATCTGGCAGTGTTTCTACAGGTGGATGCCCTTCCTAACGCCAACCACTCTGTGAGCGTAGTGGTGCTTTTTTCGTGCCGCCGGCACAGGTGCCAGGGGGGCTGGCTACGGCCACGATCGGTTGGTGCTTTTTACGTGCCACCAGTCAAGGCGGCGCTGCAATTCGCCACGTTCGGATGGTGCTTTTTACGTGCTGAAAGGAAGCAACAGAAAGTAACAACCACACTCTTACCCGCGCGTAGAGCGGGTCACCTTCAGCTAGTATATATATATATATATATATTATATATATAAAATACATATATTATATATACGTATATGTGTATATAAGTATATATATACACACATACGCATACATATAACTATATATATAACAGAATTTGTGACTGTGTGTGCGTGTGTGTGTGTGTGTCTGTGTCTGTGTCTGTGTGTGGTTCGTATACTCCTTATGGATTCGAATACGGAGTTACCTATTTTGATGCACGAGGTATGAAAGGATTCAGTAATCGTTTGGCTTGCAAATTATGTTTTTTGCACAGAAACTATTTTCTACTACAAAATAACCTAGAAAACGAGGTCAGATGGTAAAGTTTTAAGGTCATTTTCAGGCAAATTTAGATTTGTTTCTAATCTTTGTTGCCAATTTTAAAGATTTTGGTTTCTAAAATGTAGCAATTTACAAGGAGGTTTATGAGTCCTTTTGTAATGCACAAAGCCCTATCTGTCAAATGAAAATGACCAAAAAAACATGCCATTTTTATAACAATTATTGGCACATTTTCCGTTAATAATAGCTTTTTTGCTAGAACTAAACTGCCAATGTGAACGTCTTCAGTATTCTATGATTAAACAATGTCTTTGAAGTATTGTGATACCATTTCTTTACACAAAGCCCTATTTTTCAACAGAAAATTGACTGATGAGCCGTGTTCTGGCGTAATTGTCATAGCTTCTTACATTACTACCAAAAGCAATTTCCCCATGTATATTTTCTTGGTAGCAAACGACTCAAGAATGCCAAAGAAGCGTTTTCAGGTTTAAATTCAATAAACTTTCCCCACGGATTAAGCACAGTAAGGTCCTATATTCGTTCAAGTGTGGTAAAGACGAGAAGCAATGACTAAAACCTTTCGAGGTTTTATGTCTTTCACATGTTTTTATAGAAGCCAATTTATGCAAAGTTGCTTATCGTTATTACTATATATTCATGCCTACTATTCATTCCATAAGCCGCAAAGTTCGTAAAGATTTTTCTGCCATCTCCCTATTTTTCAAAGTGGTTGAGCGTTTACTAAAACGCAGTGGTGCGAAGGAAAACAAAAAATGACTTGATAACCTCAGTGAAAAGAAAAACACGGCGCATCTATGCAAGGGCAAATTAGGGTTACATACACACATGAGTCCGCCCACGTTTTGTGTCCCATCATTGGTCGGTATGCACAATGTCTTCACTCATTTGTACAATTTCAGATCAATTTTTCCCTCTCATAGACATGTTCTGCAAATATCAGTTGGTCGTGGTGTCATTGTTATCAACGACGACCCAGGAGTCCAGTGGGTTTATTGTGTACGTTCCGCTTGAACTTGAGTATTATATATTATATATATATATATAACCAAAAAATAAGCAACAAGAACGGATCCGGTAATTTAGTACAATTGTTTGATACTATAACAATTTATTAAAGCTGCAAATATTACAGCAAATATAATATGTCAAGTAATCTTCAGCTAATATCATATAGGTTTTCCAATAATGTAAAGTTCTCAAATCAATTAGTAACATCTTAGAGAGTGTAAATATACCGATAAAGTTGTAGAAATGAGTTTCAGGAACTCGAAGCAAAATGCCAAGCAAATCAAGATTGAGTTCATATATGCTTTCCAACAATGTAAAGTTCTCAAATTAATTAGTGACATCCCAAAAAAGGTAAATATACCGTTAAAGTTGTGGATTAAAAATTTCAGGAAACATGAAGAAATATGCCAGTCAGACCACGATTAAGTTCGCATCTAACTGTTGCAAGAAAAAATTTCTTTAGTGGTATGAATGGTAGTAGGGTAGGTCAAGGAAGCTGATTAGCTGGAGAAAAGAACAGAAGGAGAAAAAAATTTGGGGAGTGTAAATGGAACAAATACAGATTGACACTAAAAAGAAAGGTCAGTCTATTTCTATGGTGACAGAAAATCTAGGTCAGTGTGGAAGGAACCTTACATTCTTAAGAGACTGTAAGGTTGACCACACCTTGCTTTCAAATGAAAGCCATCAGAATTTATAGTAGGAGTTAGGGCAAAAGGAAGATCTAAGGAAAACTATAAGAGGGTCTTAAGTTATCGGTAGAGAAAGATACAGTAAGAAAATCGAGGTTAACACTAGAATAGAAGGCTATTTATTTTTATTTTTGTTTTTATTTTAACTTTTATTTTTATATGGTAAGAAGGAATCTAGGTCATTATCTAAAGGTCAATTAAAAACAATAGCAAGTGGTAGGGGAACTGTACCTATTCAAATTTATAGTGAAAATCAAATATATAACTAAGGGAATAGTATTACATGTTAAATTTAGAATAGAATTTGGGAAAATTTGCAATTCTATGATTTAAGTAAGGTTAATTTAGTTGACTATAAAGTCAATTAAAAGTTAGCATAGTACATTTTCTATTTATTATTATATTAAAAAGATACAGTTAGAAAGAACAACAATAGGAGAACCTTCAAATTTCTATTTGAAATATTTTTAAGTTTTGATTTTTGAATGAATACAAGACTGACCTAAATCTAGACGACTATTTAGTAGATTTTAATTTTTTCTATACTTTAAAATCTCATAGGTCTACATAGAACAGAGTTGACAGCCTACTCTATTATTTCTGTAAGGTGATGCCCTTCTAACTATTTCCCATTTTAGGTTATATTTAATATTATTATTTTTGAGTTCCCAATTTTTTCTAGATAGTGTAGTGCAACCTGCTTTATGATCTAATCGGAAAGATGATTGTTAATTCTCTGCTTAAAATTAATAGAACAACCGGTGTAAAAAAAGTTACTATTAGAAGTTGTTATAGTACATTTATAGATTACATTTTGGACTGAACAACGACCAGATGCCGGACAATTTGATCTAATCCTACAATTGCAGCTAGGGGTGTAATTTTCAGATTTGGAATTATTTAAGGACAGATCTCTCACATTGCTGTTATTCAAATTATTATAAATATTATTTTCATTATTATAGGTAATATTGTTATCTAAAGTGGGGTTACTATTTATTGATCCATTTACACTATCATTCACATCCACCATAACAATACCTCTATTACCTACATTATTGATATTGCTATTATTATTATTTGTATTTATATCAAAGTAATTATTACTGCTATAGATATAATTGCTATCATTATTTTCGGTATTATTTTTATTTATATTATCCTTATTTTTATCATTATAATTATTTCTATTAGTATTACTGTTATTGATATTGCTCTCATTTTGATAATTATTATTATTTTTATTTTTATTTTTGATACTATTATTACAGTTATTATTGCTGTTCATGTTGATACTAATGTTACTACTCCTGGTTAATTTAATGTTTTTACTATTAATTCTAGCTATAATAGTGGACATATTTGGGAGGGCTGAATAAGAAATCCTAAATGTTCTCTTAGAAATTATTCTATGATATTTAGGAGAGGTTGGAAAATTTTTTTCTAGTATAGATTTGAATCTACTGTATACATTCGATAAAATCGTCCAGTTAAAAGGAATATTTAGCCAAATGATATTTACCTTTTTATATTTTCTTAAATTAGAGTTAGGGTGAGATGTATTATTACTGTTCTCACGAGAGTTATGATTCGTATTACTTTTATTTGTATGTTTTATAGATTTATCTAGATTAGTTTTTTCAAAGTTACTTATGTACTGGTCAATATTTTTATTCATATAATTTGGTTTGTACACTAGATTTTTCGTCACCGTAAATCTATTTTTATGTCGGGCACGATAGTTATTCTTGTTTACGTAGTTAATATTCTCTTCTTTGTTTGGAAGATACAAACTATCCTTATCGAGAAAGGTAATTTCATGGTTGTATCCTGCTTTAGATAATGCGGTATTATAATGTTTAGAGTGAGAGTTGAATATATCACTATTAGATGACAGTTTGGAAATTCTTAGGGAAATATTTCTAACTAATGATTTTATTATATTAGGGGGATGATTAGATAATTTATTTACATATCTAGTGATTTCACCTTCCTTTCTAAATGGGTAATGTAGCTTAGAGTTAAGGTCTAAGGTAATTTCTAGAAAATTGACTATCTTAGTGCCAGGTTCATAAGTTATGCTAAGGTTAAAATCTTTAAATAACTTATTACTTTTCTTTTTAATCCTTTCAATGCTTGATTTACTATTGCTAGGAACAACAAACAGAGCATCATCCATATATAGACCACCCTGTAATTCAGGGATTTCTCTTTTTATGCACCTTAATAAATATGCACCTACTAAATTAGTTATCTCAGCTGAATCGCTGGAACCCATGAGTATATCAAAATTATTAGGGGTATCTGCTCTAGTCCATAATTTACCTTCAAATTCTATGATAGCTTTTCTAGCTAGTAGAACTATGTCAATTTCTTTTCTAGATATAAGGGAGCAATTCATGGCAAAAATAAGCGATTTATTTAGCAAAATGGGGGATATACTAGAATAATAATTATTTATATCAAATTGAATAAAAGAGAAACTGCTAGTGTTAACTAGAGAATTAAACCAATCTATTACTTCATGAGTATTAAACCATAGACTTAAGGGAAGGATAGGGGTTATTTGGGGTAGAACATTGTTCAAGATAGATTTACTGAGTCGGCCAATGTCCGACTTAGTTGGACATATGAGTCTTACCGAGGGGTTTTCTAGAAACTTTCTTTTGTGGTCCTTAAGGTTAATCCTGGGTTCACAAGGTATAAGAGGCTCTGTTCTGTCGGTCAAATTGTAATTTTCCATAACTTCTTTAATTTCTAGATTAATTTTCTTCAAGTTATTCTTGGTTGTTATTTTATACTTTGAGTTAAGCTCCTTCTTAATGAGTCTGCTGTAAAGCGTGTAATCCAATCTATAAAGATTTCCTGTTTTATCTGCTGGTACTAAGATACCTTGTTTATTCCGAATCGAATAAATAAAATCCTTGAGATGTTTAAGGTGAGGATTATATCTCAGTGGATGCTCCTTAAATTTTATATCCTCGATAAGATTCAGCAGATCTTTTTCAAAGTTTTCAAAGAATGGATTCGGAGGCGGGCTTTTTCTGCTTCTAAAAATTCTTTTGCAGTTCTTATCCATATTGAGGGTCCTTATTCTGTTTAATATCATAGTGGTAGGTCTTCCATCTAATTCTTCTAATGAAATCGTTGAATCTATGGATCAATAGCCAAGTGTATTCATCCTTACTATGTAAGGGGATATCCTTAGGGGAAAACTCTATATTTACTTTTTCCATTCTTGTTGAGAAGTTAAGTACCAAAAACATACACAATGTATGGGATTATAAGTTCAGCAAAACAATTTAGATTCAAATGAATATGGTACTTAATTTAGATGCACCAGAATTTTTTATGGTATTACCCATAAAATCATGTGGGGTGATTATAACCCAAAAATAAGCAACAAGAATGAATGCGGTAATTTAGTACAATTGTTTCATACTATAACAATTTATTAAAGCTGCAAATATTACAGCAAATATAATATGTCAAGTAATCTTCAGCTAATATCATATACACATGTATATATATATATATATATATATATATATATATATATATATATATATATATATATATATATATGTATATATATACTATCTTTTTACATATCTTTAACCCAGAAACGCGTATATATTTAATTAAACCCGGTAGATTCGTTATTTTTTCTCCTTTCCTGCGTGAGTTGAGAGTATTGCTGTCTGGGAGATATCTTATGGTAGTGGAATAGTATTTAACTGCTATTTCTAAATTTCGGTATGTGGTGAAGCAATTTTTGCTGAATCCTAATTATAATTATGCTTATAATTATAGACTTCTTGTATAAGGTTACCGATAATGTGTGTGTGTGTCTGTGAAACAAATTACATTAATTTTATTCATTTCTGCATATCCAAGCATGAATCTTTGAAATTTCATTAACATGGTTGACAAGGGGTTCAATGCAGACACAAATAACATTACAGATACAGTCAACGCTTGTTGATGGTCTAAAGTGTTACTTTAGTAGTTGTCAATGATAACTGAGTGAACCATATTGTGGTCAGTCTTCCAACGACATTAACTATAGAATGTAGCGTATGTGTGTCTGAATTTATGCATGTATTTATTATATGCTTGTATAAGTTCAGTTTTCAAACAGGGGAAATGGAATTCAATACTTAATAAGAATATATACATTCATTCATGCTAACAAAAAAAAACATGGATATCACTTCTAGACCTCATTACCTAAGTTCATTTCAGCAGGTGACACTCTCGCTAGACACGCTCTATCCCACTCAATACACCGTTTCTCGATTTCTTATATATTGCGGTTTCTATAAAATCTCGTGATTTCACTAAAAACCTATCTCATTTTTACAAAAGATAATCTTACTTTTGTCTTAATATAAATGTTTCACCAAGTTTTGATGTGAAACTTATCTTCGTATTCTTTTAAAGTTGGCATTTTTTATTATCCCCCTTCCCGCTCTGACACAATATATCTTTTCCTTTATAACAGGTCATCACATTTCTCTTCCAAATCATTATGAATGTATGAATGTAAAAATGAAACGCTGTTTATTATTCGTTGCCGTCTTGATGCAGGAGTTTTCTTCCTTTCTTAACCTGCTTTCTCTGCAGCCCTTTTTTTCTTTTTCTTTTTTTTCTGCTTCTTTGGTTATTTGTGATCCGCCATTTTGGTTCAGACTCCATCTTCTTTACCTTAGAAATATGGTGTTGCAATTTGAGAGTAGGATTTCTACTAGAGATATTTTGGAGGGATATGTTCGTCTAAGATTATTTCCATTTTCAACTTGGTTAAAAGTGAGGTTAGTTACATAAAGGTTTCTGCTTCGAATGTTTTCACCGTAGCTCAAGATATTAGCGTGTTCTTAAGTCACAGATCGCTTGGGTAACAACAACAGTTTCCACGGTTATATTACATTTGTTTCTTGATATTGCTGTTTAAGGGAAAAAGAAGGGGCATTACACATTCTTCTTTCCAACACTTGAAACAACTGAACTTTCTGTACTCTGCTAATCTTAAAATACTTACTTTTAGGTTCTTCAAGAAAAGTTTATCAGGGATGGCCTTTGTATTTCTCGGGCATCAGCTTCTGTTAGCCTAATACCCAGGCTCACTTCGGGTCAGTCTTCAAATTCATCCATAATTAAAGCAGCAAGATTTTCGATTCTCCCTATACCGCTTTTATGAAGAAAACCAAAGCCGAAACGTTAATTTCTATTAGTCTTGACGTTGTCCTTGCCTTTGCCTTAATAAATAGTATTCTCCCATAAAGGGAAAGAGGTGTATGTTTTTGGAAACCTGTAACAGTGGAGGTTTTTTAACATCACGTCCATAATGGAATAGTATAGTTATTAACCTGCATGAGAGACTACATCCCACATATTTGACGCCTGTTCTCATTTCTTTTATTCTTTCTTCGAAACCACCAACGTTAGCACAATATTCGTTTTCTCATGGGATGATATATATATATATATATATATATATATATATATATATATATATATATATTGATACATAACTCAACCTCTTCATGAATCTTATTCGTTTTTTCCCTCGCTTTCAGCGCGTGTTTATGTGATACTTAAGGTAGTTTAAGCACCATTTGGCGTCTTTTTTTAGGGTCTGGCTTGGTCTGTTGAAATACTCGTTAGATTCCTTTAATATAGTTTTATAATTATACTTATAAAATTATGTACTTTATAAATCAAGAACTATATTTTTCCTTTATCTAATGTCTTTTTGAAATTTCTATGTACCAACTGGTACACTTGACTTTCTAGAATGTTGTCTTCCATTAAATGTTGTCTAACCGTATGCATGAAACCGCCACATTCGCCAACGCGTGTTTATTAACAGATTTTACATCCTACAATAGTCACCTGTTATTATTATATTCTAGTGGAAAGAAAAACTACCGTCTTTGTTGTTACAAGACACGCTGCTGGCGCTCTTGTCCAATGTGTTATTTTCGATTTTGTTTGTATTTCTAAAGTCCGTGATAAATTTGTTTGTGTTATTTTCCAAATTTTCAAATTTGTCTGTAACGTTAAAGACATTAAAACATTCCTTTCCTCTGAAGAAACAAGATGGCCACCATTGTATTCAAAATCATCACCCACATCTCCACAATATTCACAACGTCAAATCAGAGACAGACTAGCATAATAGAAACAGAATAGCGAGGACAATATGTCCCCTCCCTTAGAGTAAAACATTGTCAACAAATTTTTTAAACTCTCGTGTTGTATATGTTAACAAAACTAGAAAAAGTATACAACTCTAAATTACATAATAGAAAATGACAAATATTAAATCTAAAGGGAAGGAGGTGAAACATGCCTTGTTGCAGTGAAATTCAAAATTTATGAGGAGGCAGAAGGAGGAGGAATAGGAAGAGGAGAAGGAGGATAATAAAAGTCTACACTCCCCCCAATTTTCAAAAAAATATGAACACAATGCTACACATACCTCAGGAGCACGAAGGTCCACCAGGTGATGCAATAGAAACACGCATGAAACTACCAAGGAAGAAAAAATAATAATGTTCTTGATAATTAAATATTCTAAGCTTAACTGAAAGATAAAGAGGTCCCTTTGGCTTTTGTAGTATCTTGGATTCCATCTCACTATGCCGCGTTTTTGACAAGTGTTTTCTATCAACACATCGGATCAACCCAAACATGTGAGAGAAACTGGTTATTTAGCAGGTGTGTAGAAGTTTACCGAATGTTTGTATCAATAATACTAACTGGAGTGGGGGGCATGTCACACAGTGTATACCTGTCATTCAGTTTCAGTACTGCATTAAATGTACAAATGTCTTTGGAATACTCAAACACATACTTTAATGAAATGAGTATTATGAAGGAATATTATATTCTCATTAATTTAATAGTTAAATGTTATCCAAACACAAAATACGAATATATATGTATATATATATATATATTAATACTATAACTGATCTAATAAAACAGATAGTTGAAATGAAAAGGAAATTAAATGAGTAACCAAGGTTAAATAGTAAAGCCTAGAAAATAATCATGCTTTTAGATGTATCGCCCAAAATTCGACACTAAAAATTATATGTAAGATACAGGGTTTCAGAAATTACAAAACTGTTATAAAATATATACTTTAATAAATAAAGGGACAGTTATACAAATAGCTATACTACATCAACAAAAGTGGAAGCCAACGGTTATAAGGTAACAGCGACGAAGTCGGAGTATAGAAAAAGTATTGAAAGCAAATATATGGATAATGGAATTATAAATTATCATATTTAACATGGAAAATATTTTACATGGCCAATACTCGAGAAAATGAAGAAGAACTAAATGAAGAAAAGTCAGCAGCGGCTGAGCAGTATTAGACGGAACTGTTTTTTAATCATGGCACTAAACGAAAGCCTTCTCACCAGAAACTGCAAAAGCCATGCAGTAGAAAGGAAAGCAAATAGTATAAGTTGGATATGTAAATGCTACGAAGAAGTAATCAGTTACATGGTCTCTTGCTGCTCGTCTTAGTCAACAGGAAGTATATATAAGGATCATATCTGTGGAAGATGAGTGCTTTTATACACTAGAAAATATTTTTAATGTCTCAGAGTAAATAAACGGGTGGAGGCTCAATGGCCCAGTGGTTAAGACAGCGGTCTTGGTCGGAGGATCGCGGTTTCGATTCCCAGACCGGGGGTTGTGTGTGTTTATTGAGCGAAAACACCTAAAACCTCCACGAGTCTCCGGCGGGGGGGGGGGGGGGCGACGCCTGTTGTACTCTTTCGCCACAACTTTCTCTCACTCTCTCTTCCTGTTTCCTGAGTAACGCTGCGATGGACTGGCGTCCCGTTCAGCTGGGGGGAATACATACGCCACAGAAACCGGGAAACGACGAAGAAATAAACGGCATCAAAATCACCATAGTTTTGTCATTCTGGGACATATGATGCAAATAGCGAGACAAAGGAAATCATTCTCTTGACCATTAGCAAAGGAAATGTCTACGAAAGGAAGTTTCAACTCCAACGAATGACATTACATCTATAAAGCAAATTATAGAAACTATTTAAAAAAAATTAAGAGTACAGCAATAGATGGAAACAAGATGTGAGGAGTTGAAAGTAAACTTAATCCCATAAAAATAAGTAACCTGCGAATATATAACCAAGCACAAGAACTTTCACACCTACTTTAATTGTATTACTAGGTCCAACGCATACACTATTATCTGTTCGCAAAACAATAGCACTTAAAAAATGTTGAAAGTATTGCAGATGCAGAACTGCACTCTGTTCAATAGTGAATACAGGTAATCAAAAACTAATAATAATAATAATAATAATACTATTACTACTACTATTGTTGCTGTTGGTACTTCTGCTAATATTACTACTACTACTGTGGTAAGTCAAGAAATTGCACAAGTAATAACGTAAGAACCATGATGGGAAGATGAACAACAATGACAACAACCGACAAAAAGAACACTGTCGACTTCAATAACAACCAACATTAAAGACAAATTTCCAGAGAAGGGCAACTACAAAAATAATACAAAAAAACCTGAAGCAACAAAACAATAGCTGCTCTAGCAATTCGATCCACAGCTCATTATCTGTTTAACACGTGACTACACATATGTCTGATAAATGGCCGCCTTTAACAGACTAAAGTAAAATAGACGATCGTTGTTGAGTGGCCCATATTAATGGCTTACCCAAGCAGAAGTTCTGCATCATTTTCTTTTTATTTTCTTTCCATCTTTTTTATTGTTGTCGATGGTGATTTTGTAGTAGTAGTTGTTGTTGTTGCTGCAGCTGCTGCTGTTTTTGTTGTTGTTCTCCTTCTTCTTCTTTTCGTTCTTTTAAATCTCTTCATTCTTTTCTTTCTCATCATCATCATCATCATCATCATCATCATCATCATCATCAACATCATCATCATCATACTCATCACATACATATATTTATTTTTCTTGGTGATTGTGATGTTGCTACTCTTTATATTGCCCCAATAATTTACTATTACAACTACTTGTAGTAATAGTAGTAGTAGTAGTAGTAGTAGTAGTAGTGTAGTAGTAGTAGTAGTAGTAGTAGTAGTAGTAGCAGTAGTCTAAAACCTGTTAACAAATAAGAGTAGGCCCCAACCTCAAGGTTGTATTTGTATTCTCTCTACAAAAGAGTATTTTATTTTATATTTTCATAATTTGTTTCCTCATATTTTCTCTTTTTTTTAATCTCTAGTTCGGCATTTATCCACCTCCTCATAATCTTCCTCTCTGTTACCATCCTTATCATCCTTCTGATTATCATAATCATAATCATTATAATGTCATTTTTTCCTCGATTTGGAATCATAATTAACATATCTTTCTTTTTGTCCTTGTTTCTATCATCACTATCATCTTATCATCACCATCATCACCACCATCACCATTAATATCATCATCATGATCACTAACACTACTACGTTAATCTTCAGCTCATTCATCTGTATATTTTTTCCCCTGTTCTTCCATCATTATTGGTCTTGTCTGTTTACTTTCATATCTCTGCTTCTTTTCCCACTTCATCTTATATTTATCACTTAGAATCTATAAAATTCATTCTTATCTAAATAGTTCACCTGTGTCTATAAGTATATTGTTTGGATGGAAGGTCAAACTGCCGCAGAGGGATGAGCGCCGAATTTCATATTTACCGATAATCTAGTTTCGAAATCTACAGCTAAAATGCATTCTCCTTTTAATTTAACTAATCTTTAAATTCCACAAGGATAAGCAATGCAGTTACCGTTTTCTCTAAACTATTTAGGCAATTAATTAATTTACAAATTGTGTATATAATGATAATAAACAGATCTCGAACTTTTAATAGAATATTTTATCAAATTTGTTGACTTGGTGTTTTTCTGTGGCGGGATTTTTGTTATTGTGTAGTCTCAAGTCTTTTTTTCCGCAAGAGAAAGTGCACCATTTTCCGATGTGTTTTTCTAAGTCGATAAGGTATAATTTGAGATATTCATGTTAATTTTAACAGGCCAGACATCGACTCTCTCACTTGTAAACCACATGGACCGTAATGTATAGGGACTAAAGTAAGATAAAAAATATTTCAACAGGTAAAGGAATCTGCATCACAGTTACGGCTTCCGTAAACATACCAGGAAGATAGAGCCCTAACACTATTCGTATAATGAATTTGACTCTTAAACGTCAGCGCATATATAGGGTCGTCATATATTTTCGTTTCTGCTGATGTTATAACAATTGTTGTTTAGCTCAATATCAACCCTGACTGAGCAAGGCTATACCAATAGCTAGTTGGTCAACCGAAAAATGCCATCCATCCCCAATGCAACAAATTGATGTTCACATTATGCACTTCACATGCAACGATTTATTGAGCGGTGCATAACGTTCCAATTTTTCTTTTTCGAATTTACACGGATATGTATGTCTTTAGCTATTGGCCAACGCGACAGTGAAGGAGTGCTAGGTGAAAAAATTTCGAACACAGCAACATTTTGCTTCTATCTATAAAGTTATTGTTCATTTAATCATAGTATTATTACTGTTTCTGTTTAACTAAGTAGGTGTTTTAGTTTGTAAAATAGAGTTGTTTAGGGATTGTAGACGCTTCTGAGTTTTGTGAGGGAGGTGATTGTTGCTGAATTTTGTAGCCCAGATTGTATATTTTCAAGATCATTCAGGTCATCATCTCCTTGCTTCTTAAAATGCACCCAGGTTCCTGTTTCGAATCAGTTATATGTGACTTAAATGAGATTTGGCTGCTATGTCTAGCATGTAGAGTGACTAATAAGAGATTTCTCCATCAAGTTCTGTAATTGATTTTGTTGTTCTGTATCTTTTGGTGGTTTGGGGTTTAGTACTGCACGCTAACAAGAGATCCATCAGTTCTGCAGATTCTCTGCAGACATCATTAAGATGCACTACTGCCTGTAGTATTTATTTTAGCTTGAAGTATTTATACCACAAATGCTTGATCTTCTTAATACCATCTCTGCTTGTATCGAATACCAAGGGAATGAGAACAAATAATGAAATTAGTAACAGCATAGTATTCGGTTCTATAAGCTTTGGTCATACAAGCAGAAATAATTCAGCATTCTTACTACAGTAAACCCCTCTCTCTTCAAGCTATACACATAGAATGAATTGCAATCCTCACAACATGCTACCAAGAATACACACATATATTACGCAGCTGTGAAATATATTGTTGTGGTATACCTCTTTACAGTTAAGTGGTCCATTAGAATTAAATATATTAGAACAAAAAGTGAACCTATAACGCGGTAGCAACCAATGACTCTTGAATCGATCGACTCCAAACCTCACAGAGAAGATAACGAGAGAGAGAAAATATGTAACTTGTTGCATCTAGACTGGAAGGAAAAGAAAAACTAATTAATGTGTATTATGAATAAGGAGAAACACTAGAATTGGAAATGTGTGATTATCTGCATCAAAGTGAAGCAGATTAAATATAAAAACAAAAGTGGTATATGTTGGTCAGTCAAAGGATGAAGTAGAGACTAATGCGAAGCCCTATGTCGAACCTCTTACGTAAGCTGTTACGAAACCACCAGAGAGTTAAGGTCATAGTTTGATAACTAAAGCTGCAAGTTTGTGAAGATATTCAGAGCAAATAAATTTGCAATTTATTAACATTTTCTCCAAAGAGGAAGTATTAATCCATTCTTGTTTTCTCGTCTATGTATGAGTAAATGTGTGCATATTAAAGAGAGAAAAAAGTTTGCTTATGAAAATGGATATAGAAGTGGTATCTATGAGTGCGATCCTCAGAATTTTATACTGTAAGTTCTCATATGTGCAATACTGCGAACTAAAGATAGTGTTATTCTGTTCATAATGCAGTACCACTTATCTTTTGTTTAGTCCTTCTATTTCTGCTTTTACAATGCTCGTTTATATCTGTTAGCAATTAGTGTTCCAGTAAGTTAAATTAAACTGTTCTCTATTTAGATGTAGCTTGCTAATAATGAATCGTCACGGACACTGGAGAAGCGTTAACTCAGGTGACATTTTCATCTTGTGCTACCGTTTCATGATTAAAAGAATTACATAACTTGGTCCACCTAAAGGTAATAGTGTTGCAATGTAAGAGTTATATGGTAATGTAATTATTTAGGATATTTAACAGCTTGTAGTATCTTCCAATTATGCTAGTGCGTATTGAAAATGGCACCGAATTAGTAAAAGTGTTATAACGTTGTAAGAAATATCATATCGTATATATTCTGGCTCTTAGAGTTGTGAGTTTGAATCCCGCCAAGATCAACTTTATTTTACATCCTTCAGAGTCGATGAAGCCTCATCGAAATTACTAGGGAGTCGGACAAGATTCTTTGCTTTAATTTTTCCGGCTCTTTATATTTTGAGTTCAAATCTCGCCGCGGTTTACTATCGACAGTTACAGGGATTATTTCCTTCACGATTTACACACAATTAACCATGAATAGAATTAGAGAAGTAGCTCTCACCTGGGGTATCCTCTGTAGCTTATATATTCTCTATACAAACAAAACTAGAGTATCGCGCACAATGAACACAGCAACAAAAGGTAACGGGGTCAAAGAAATGCTTAAAACATTTTTTTCAATTGAACGAGCCATAATATTTAATCTACTGAGAGCAGAGGACATGATAATGTATATTTAATTTGGTATTGTACCTCCCATAATCTTGCAAGCATTAATGATGATGTGTCTTTCTGATTTGCGTATATTTCAGGCCTACCTCATACTCTTGCAATAGTTTAAATATTGCCCTGATGTTATAATTTACTACATAATTGGTCATAGGGTTATTAATGAATATACGTGTACAAGGGTTGATTGCATTAACGAAATTTAGATATAATAGTTTAGATATCTTTATTTTAGAGAATAATTATTTGTAGTAGCTTTGGCTCTCGTTCATAATTTTACAGTTTCGATTACTGGACCGGGTATCATGCTGTGTTCTTTTGTACGTTATTTGAGGTTATTCCAGTCCACTTAACTGAAAGTATTAGCTTAGTGATAGTGCAGCCCATTTCTGTCTTTACTCGGTTGTTCTGCTTCGTCAATGGTGATATACCTGAGTGGAGTGTATGTTTTCTCTCAGCTACATGGGGACGTAAAACAATTAGCGAAAGCTTAGTAAATGCTATCAAGTTATAATCACTTGCGACTGACTACTACAATTATATACTTTATTTTCAGTTTATATAGTTGTGAAAAATGTATCACTAATGTCAGAACCAATTTCGATGCTACTACAAGATTTCTAATCAAAATGCTGTAAGATTCAGCTTTAAAATATTTAAATATTACACAATTGCATCTGGTAGAAAGAATATAATACTAGAAATAGCGATACCCAATTTTCTGATGAAGTTTGCGTTTGTGATTACTGTTTGGGAAAAGTGTCCGCTGTGTTGTTGAATACTTACCGTGGGGCACAGAAAAATTGAATTGCAATTGTAATGGCTAGGCTACTGTATACACTTCATACATTTCTGGCGGGTTTTGGACTGTGTTACCTTTGCTTAATCCCAAATCACTTAGGACTTGGCAGATTCCATCAGTAACCATTCCATCAGTAACCATTCCATCAGTAACCATTCCATCAGTAACCATTCATTTTCTTTTATTTTTACTGACTGTGGACAACTTTATCCAGTATTTCTTTTGAATGTATCTTGAGAGAGATTTGGATTTTCATAACTTCTTTGTTGGGTCACTCACTTTATAAGCACTTACCGTTTCTGACTGAGAATAGTTTCGCCAGCTGGAAATGCTTCATTCATGCTGTTTTACGAGACCAGCTCGCAATTTATCGTAAGCTATTGAACATGCCAGGGACCCAGTAAACTAATACAATGTTTCTCGTTTTATTTTACATGCATAGATTTTATTTAAGCCTCTTTTGATAATCATTATACACACATGTTCCAAACTTACTAATATGTATTTGTCTGCGAGTTTCTTCTATGTATGTACATACGTGTGTAAGCATGTATATACGTATGTGTTTATGTAACTATATATTATGCATGCATGCACGTATGTATGACATCCTGATCATTGAAGCGATGATGCACAAGCATCGATTAGGCTGAACTAAAAGCAATACTTGTCATCGCCACAAATGGAGGAAGCGAGTAGAGGAAGAAGTGGGTATTTTGAAGAATATTTTTGAAGAAACACGTATTTCGTATATTGAACTTTATGTGGGCTGCACTAAAATGTACTGCCAGTTCAACGAATGGGGGCAGTTTCATCTGCAATACGTGTAGACATATACGTTTATGAAAAGGTAGGCTCATTTGTCATCAGCAGAGCCACAAGAGTGAAAGATAATTTTTTGAGTACACAGCATTCTTAATAGTCAGCGATGGTTTTCCTCGGTCACGAGAAGACAGCCATCGTCCATTGTCGTTATGTGTGTATATATATATATATATATATATATATATATATATCCAACGCCACCATCCTCACAGGCACTCATCACTGTCTCCATCACATCACCGACTCCTTTGCCTGCACCTCTAATAATGTTATTTACTGCGTATCTTGCTCTCTCTCTCTCCTTCCCTGTACATTGGTTAAACGGGGCGCCCCTTGGCTGACCGGTTCACGGAGCACCTCCGAGGCATCAGACTTGGCAATGACACTCTGGTCTCGCACTGCATTTCGCTCTACCGATCATTCGATACAACATTTGTTTGTGTTCAGACTGTCTCTGCACAAGGGCCACTTGGACTCCCGCCTTTCACCATGAACAGAAACTAATCTCCTCTCTTCGTTTCTTTGCGTCACATGGTCTCGACTCACCTCCTCTCTTCATCTGACTCCAACCCCACACCGATTTCCACACACTTCCACATTTAACTGTTCCCTCCACCTACACATGTGATTACCTATCTGGTACCCTGACCAGAAACGCACTATACAAATGACCATATACACTGTTCAACTCATCACTCACTTTACACACCATTACATACACTCCCACAACACCTTCCCACTCCACATACTCTAGCACACACCATTATCCACACACAGAGACGCAATCTTCAATATTATCACCACACATACTACTATACGAGCAGACCCACACTGTTTAACTCTGTGCAGACACTACACACCCTCAGTGCAGACACTCCACACCCACACAAGCACAAAATAACTGAACAAACTATATATACCCCCCCACATCCACACAAGTACGTAATACCTGAAGACAGACAATATACACACACACACACATGCAACACGCATAAACACACGCAACATGCATAGGCAAATATTACTTTCGCCCACCAACATATGCTATACACATGCACATGATTTGGTCAAAGACACACACACACATACACATGTGCACATACCACTTGAAACAGCACACATCAACTGCTACACACAAGAGACACACGCACACACACGTCAAACTCACACACCCCCATTCACACATACACACACGTCAAACTCACTCGCCCCATTCACACATATACGCACACGCTCGCGCACTTTAGTTCGTTGGGATCACCATTATTATCTCCCTTTCATTTAACTATTTCTATATTATTATTTCCCTTTCATTGAACCTCTTCTTTTCTAGTCATTCCACCATGTTATACCGCCGAACTCTACACAGTTTTCTCTCTTTGTTTTTTTCTTTCGTTTTCTCTCCATTTTTCCTTCTACGCTTTCTGTCGAAGAGCGTAGGCTCGAAACGTAAACAACTTTTCGATTTTTCCTGAGCGTTAAACTAATACACCTGCTTGCTGTTCCTTGAATTGTCTTCGTATTTTGGTTTGTTGTTGCAAATTTGAATTATATATATATATATATATATATATATTATATATATATATATAATATATATATATATATATATATATATATATATATATATATATATACATACATATATATATATATATATATAATATATATATATATATATATATATATATATATATATATATACATACATACATATATACATACATACGTGTGTGTGTGTATGTGCACATATGTGCCTATATGAGCAAGCATGTGTGCGTTGCTGTAATATTGGACATTAAACAAAAAGGACAACACACGGCGATGAGACGAGAAGGAAAGAATGCCAACACTATAGCCATTGGTGGCGCAGCTGGTGTTATTATTGTTTATAATATAATTTATTAGAAATTTGGTGACATTTCAACGGGTCGAGATAAGTTCAGACATCAGATTTAGAATCAGATTCTCTCTGGTGCAAAGGTAGCACTTATTTAATTGTATAAAAACAAATCATAGCGATCACAGATCGAAGATCGTACATATATTGCCGGAGATTTTAAATATATTGTACTTCCAATAAGTTGATGATGCAGAAATAGCTGATACATTTATAAGAATGAATGAGTATCAGCTAATGTGAAATATATCCGAATATAAACAATAAGGGAAGCTTTTTCGAATAACATTACAATGATATATTCCTAGCAATTCACATTGAGTCAAACAGAAATCCCACTCTCTATGTATGTATGTATGTATGTATGTATGTATGTATGTATGTATGTATGTATGTATGTATGTATGTATGTATGTATGTGTGTATGTATGTATGTATTATGTATGAATGTATGTATGTATGTATGTATGTATTATGTATGTATGTATGCATGTATGCATGCATGTATGTATGTATGTATGTATGTATGTATGTATGTATGTATGTATGTATGTATGTATGCCTTTTCCGCGTCTCTTAGCACCTCCGTCGTTTTTTCTTCATCTCTTCCACATCTGCAAAACGTTTTCCTTAAATGACTTTTTTCACTTAGGGAAAATAAAGTCGCAGGGAGGAAGATAGGGTGAATAAGGAAGGTTGGTAAGCGGGGTCATGCCATCTTTGGTCAAAACTGTCTCACATGCAAGGTGGTGTGCGCAGGTGCGCTGTCGTGATGAAAACACCGCTCTTTAGCTGGCCACAAGTTGGGGCGTTTTCGTCTCACCCCGTCTCGCAAACGCTTCAGGACTTCCAAGTAAAATGTCTGGTTAACAGTTTGATTAGGAGGAACAAATTCTGTGAGGACAATTCCTTTTGCATCGATGAAACACATCAGCATCATCTTGACATTGGACTTCACTTGATAAGCTTTTCGGGGGTGTGGTGACATTAAATGCTTCCATTGACTTGATTGTTGCTTCGTTTCCGGGTCGTAGCCATTGCATCAGCTTTCATCACCAGTGATGACATTCTAAGAAGGGTCCAGATGAACTTCCAGTTATTCTTTCTTTTCACAACACGCATTTAGTCGCAACTGCTTTTGATCTTCCGTGAGCAAGCGAGGTGCAACACTTCTCATTCGCAATTCCTCGCTTTAAATTCGTTAGCAGGAGCTCCAGTATACACCAATCATATCAAAAAGTTCGTCAAATATTCGGCGAAGGTCCTCCAAGATCAGTTCATTAATTTTCGTGATGTTTTCATTCGTTCGGGAGATCGACAGTGGCTTTGAACAAGGTTGGTCTTGAAGTGACAAGTGACTATTCCGAAAGCGTGAAAATCACTCGTAAACTTGTTTTTTGCTCATGGCAGCGCCCTTGTAATCTGTTTGAAGCATGACAACTGTTTCTGCTGCTGTTTTCAGGGAATGGAAAACATCAACAACAAAGTATTTTTGTATATATGTATGTATGTATGTATGTATGTATGTATGTATGTATCTATCTATCTATCTATCTATCTATAAGTACAGATTTGTATGTTTTATTTTATGTATGTATTCTCATGCATATAGTTGCATATCTAGACATGCTCATATATATATTTAAATGATAAACCTCTGGAAGGTTTTACATCTTCGAATTTGCTTTCCCCTTTCTGATTTTGAAAAGGCTAATTTCTCAAGATTGTATGAATGTATATGTGTGCGCGTTTGTGTGTGCGTGTGTGTGCGTGCGTGTGTGTGTGTGTGTGTGTGTGTGTGTGTGTGTGTGTGTGTGTGTGTGTGTGTGTGTGTGTGTGTGTGTGTGTGTGTGCTGTGCGTTTCTGTGTACATAGGTATCAAAAAGCATCAAAGGTCATTATCGAGCAACAGGCGTATATGGCCGGTTTCCCGGATAATGTGTTGTATATATTCGCCTGCTAGTCGAGACGAGGGTCCGTTACAGGATTATTCATTTTTGCCAGCTGAATGGACTTCAGCAACGTGAAATGAAGACAATGCATCGCTCTGTCAAGGAATCGAGACTATCTTACGACCATGAGTGCAGCCTAGCCACTAAGCCAAGCGCCAGCACCTGTATATATGTGCATAGGCTGCTTCCGAATCATTGTGTCTCGTTCTAATTTCAAATTTTATAATTATTTAATGCTATATGACCTGTTCAACCGCCTATGTTATTACTGTTAATATCATCATTTAAAAATATTTACCGTAGGTGATATTATAAGAAGTGACATATTATTTCGAGCGTAAATGCATGAATGATTTTTTACTTATATATATATATATATATATATATATAATATATATATATATATATATTGCACCATGTGGATTGGTTCGGCGTAAAACGAACCATAACACAGGCAGATTTATAACGTGACGGACTTAGTATTTTCACCAGTACTAATGAAGGTTAAGGCTCACGGGACAGCAACCGAAACCATGGTATATGAGTATCTGAAGGGCATACTCGTTAAAGGTATGCTTTGCCAATATCTTGATTTTTTTACCGTTTCCTCACCTACTGCTGCATTTCGGTTATTTGATGGTTTATGGCGGTTGTATATTAGGGATTTAGCTCCTATTTCTAAACAAGTCGATGCTGTTTCCGCATCCCTGTACCTTGTGTTAACTTTATAAATGTATATAAATATATAGTAGCGAGAAGTTGAGGTTAAGTGCTAGCTATGAAACATATGTAGCCTGGATTTTATCTGATCCATTCCTTTATTTTGAACTTTTATTCACATACACAGCAACCCCAGCTGCTAACCATAAGCTATAAAATAACTTTTTTCAGCTTATTGAATTTCGATATGGGCAACATTTACAACCTAGGTCAATAAACTTCTATTGTCCTTGAAAGTTTTCTTTTAACTTTCTGCGGACTGCTCGACGCTATAGTTTGGTTCTTGGATGTTACCTTTACACACACACACACACACACAACACACACACACACACGTACACAAGAGTATAGCCTCAAAAGTAATGCAAAAATGATGATTACATTTCTAGTTTCTGATGTGGATGTTTCAAATAGCACGCTAATAGCGTAAATCTTCCTTTGTACCAACTCTATATTCTGTTCTTCATTGCAGTGAATTAATTATGTTTTCAAGCCGTCAAGAACTCAGAGTGCGTTCTGTTCGTGATTATGAAGTGGTGCTGATTGTCCGACATCTACATAAGCTTAGAATGTATCTATGGACATGACACCATGGACAAAAATCCGTTCCAGATGGATGACGAAGGTTTATGCCTGGGTGAAGCAACATTGAAGACAAACCCGCTCCGTGGGAGATAATTAATTGTAACTATTGATACAAACCGCCAGCGTGTAAACGAATTGATTCCTGCGGAGAGATGACTCAAAATTCATGAGCTTATTGCACAAGTTGAATGGGGTTATAATGCATTGTAGTGCATGGTGAAAGACTCAGGGTACAGGATAATGTGTGCAAATAAGCACTTCTGCAGTAAACTCTCGATTTGGAGGAGAAAAGGGTGGAAGTCTGCTCTAATCTGCTGGAAGTGCTTGAAGTTAATTAAACATTGTTGTTTTCTGACCTGATTACAGAAGATGAAATGTGGGCATATGTTTAGGGTCCACAAATAAAGACTCAGTCCATGTAATGGCGTCATACTTCTGCCTCAAGGACTGAGACGTTCAAAAGCCTGCAAGCAGCAGAGAAATATATGGTAATTGCTTTGGCGGATGACAAAGTGGTCACTATCCTCTGCATTGATGCACTAAAATATGTTTACAGAAGCTTTTAGGGTGATGAGACCGAACAAGCAGCTAAGAACGATCCACAATTATCACCACTATGAGCGAGCACTGGCGTTTTTGGCAACAAATGAGGCAATTGACAAATTGGGATACACACCGGTCCTCCATCACAGCCCGGATCTACTGCCCTCCCACATCCAGCTGTTGATCCTTCCAACGAAGGAGAGTTTTCGAGGACAAAGTTTTGATGGTACGGACGAGTTCGGTATGTTGTGTATGAAGAAGCGTTGGGTGTAAAGAAGTGGGTACAGCAGTTCCACCTGAAGAGTTTCGAAGAGAATTCAAGAGTTGAGCTCAATGATGACGGGAATGCATCGCTTGTTATAGAAACCATGTTGTGTAGTATATTTGCATGAAAGGTGTGTTAAAAGTGCGACTGGAACAATCTATGTCAGTTATTAGAAGGCTACGCCTAATATTGCATCACTGGTGTAACAACTTCTGTGTATGTATGAAGATAGATAGATAGATAGATAGATAGATAGATAGATAGATAGATAGATAGATAGATAGATAGATAGATAGATAGATAGATAGATAGATAGATAGATAGATAGATAGATAGATAGATAGATGTGTGTCTACCCATATCTTTCTATTTAACTCTCTCAACATATGTATGCATGTGTGAATGTGTGCGTGCGTGTGTGTGTATGTATATATAAATCTCTGTGAATGTCCGTTTGTCTAAATGACTGTTTGTGCGTTTGTGTTTGTATGTTTCTCTATGTGTGTTGTGCTTGCGTGTGTTCACCTTTAAAGTAAGTTATTTATCTGCGTTTTACATTCTACATGCGCTTACGTGTCTTTGTATATGTGTATAAGAATTCATGCGCATATATAATTAAACCTATTGTCATGAAATATAAGCAATAATTTTACTACAGTGTGTAATCAAATACGAAGATGACAGTGGGATATAAAGTAAAATGTCTGTTTGTGAAAAACATATCTAATAATAACATTGATAACAGAAAAGAGCTTAATGGTGTGGATGTAGCAGAAATGGCAAAGTTATCGGTTATATGTATGTATGTATGTATGTATGTATGTATGTATGTATGTATGTATGTATGTATGTATGTATGTATGCATGTATAAATGTATTATGTATGTGCATAGCTTTATTGTATTATTCTACTAAAATATATAATCTGTCTCAGACAGAAGAGGAATGGGTGATGTGACAGTTTGGAATTAAATCATTGGTTATGAACAAAATTATCGGTTCAGTATGAAATAGACCAAACGGCTGAGTCTTAACAAACTGCGAGCGGGTGAAAGAATTGACAGGAGTGGGAAGAAGACTGTGCAAAATGCTGATTTTTATTATTTGCGACGTCTGGGTGGAAGGTTCAGAGCCCATGGAATTTAGAGACACTCCGAAGGCTGTCTGTGAGATTAATTGTGTTAGGGTCTTGTTTTTAAACTGTTGCAAGTCGACTACGGAATAAACGTAAAGAGAAGGAATTTATACGGGAGGTGACGCATTAAGATGTGTGATTGGCGATGACACCCGAAGAGCCACCTCCGATGAATAGTGACCATAGTATTTATAGATGTTAGTGTTTGTGTATTATCTAGTTTTGAAGACAAATAATAGTGTTTAAGATGCAGTTAAGAACGTACGTCCATTGTAAGAGATCATCGGTGATTATTAAAGCTAGCATTTGAAACGATTATGAGGGCAATAGTTGTGTGCTGTTCATATTTTAAGGGGATTGTGGTGTAATGATGTCTTCTTGATATGAGAAATATTTGAGTTGGGATTTCGTTTACAAAAAAAAACGTTATTGACTTGACTCCATTAGAGGATGTTTTCAAGGGCCGTGATCATGGAGTCAGTATATATTTGGTGTGGAGAGTTGATATTGAATTTGGATGAAGCTTAGAACAAAAGTTTAGGTTCGAATAAAGAACGGTGTCATTTGCGTAAGAATGGGAGTTTTGAATATAACAGCTAGTAGGTCATTGTTATACAGAAATAGTGGGGTAAGAAAGAAGTTGACCCTGGGTTACACCAGAGTTGATACAGTGTGTTTCTACTGAAATAATTATAAATGTATGTTTGCGTTGGTATGAATTTCTATATATACATACATGCATGCATACATACATACATACATACATACATACATACATACATACATACATACATACATACATACATACATACATACATACATACATATACATATATATATATATATATATAGAGAGAGAGAGAGAGAGAGAGAGAGAGACATTTAATTTGTAGTATAAATACATATATATATATATACATATATATATTATACATATGTATGGCATATGTGTATATAACCCATGCACCTAACTGTATTTCTCCGTCGTTGTTAGTTAATTGCTGTTAGCACACAGAATTGGATCAAAACTGTATGCATGTAATCATCATTTTCTGATATATATGGTGTGATGAGTTAGTTTTCGCTATTATACATCTCTGTATAATATACAATTCTGATATATAACGCTAAATATGGATATTGATATAAAATGTGTTGAGTTGGATTGTGAGCATTAAAATTAATAATAATACTACAATGAGAAGATTACGAAACGGCTGTCATCGTATGGAAATCATATGACAATAATAAGTCTGTATTCAACTCTCGTACCTTCTGATTTCATGATTATTTCTTACTACTCATGAAAACATTTAGTGCTTTCTATTCTTGGCTTTCGGTTGTATCGATAAGTAAAATTATAATGTAATTTAAATAATCTATGAATCGACAGCTGTTTACTGTGAGTTCTCCTTAATTCTCCGAATTCAAGTTTCTACTTTATATGTATTGCTGATTGTAAATATATATATATATATATATATATATATAAATACCATTACATTTATATATATATATATATATATATATATATATATATATATATATATAACGTAAATGTAAATATATATGTATATATATAAATGTAAATATATATATATATATACATGTGTGTATACATGTATATATAATTATATGCATGTATATGTGTATATATGCATTCGTAGTTGTACGCATGCACGCAACTTTTATATAATATACGCCTGCAGCTAGAGTTTGCATTTCCGCTAGCTGCCAAAATCGGGTCTGTTTTCACTGAATATTTTAGAGAAGCTCCTAGAATCAACGTTCTTATGATTGTCATCAATCTAATGAATGAAGGAAATAAAAATAATATGGTAGATTCGACGGTGCCAAAAATCTATCAGCGTCACAGAAATAACGTAATAAGTAATACAAAATTGATATAACCAACTCTGCCTATATGCAAATTGTTCTATTTGCCAAAAATGCTCCTAGGCTTTTCAATTCAATATTGTCACAAGTAAATGTCTAAATTATTTTATCTTCGTCATTTAATTACACATACCTACCTAAATATTTATGCGCATGCGTACCTACAGCATATATTTATACGTACATTCTTCCCATATATATATATATATATATTATATATATATATATATATATATATATATATATATATATATATATATATATATATATATATATATATACACATATGTATATATATATATATACATATGTATATATATATATATATGCCAAGTTAAAAAGCAGAAATTTTCCAGGTAATAAGCTGAAATTTTGCGTGGGAAAACTGTTTTCAAGGAGAATCTCGTATATGTGACCTTTTGGAATATTTTCTATTAACCCGAGCAAAACTGTTACAGTTATTAATATACATACATGCAAATATACATACATACACAAATACATAGACACATACGTACACAAATACTTACACGTGTACATACATACATGCATGCATACATACAAGTGTACACACATACATGCATGCATACGTACATACATACATACATATATACGTACAAAGACACATACATACACAAATACATACATGCACAAATACATAAATATTCTCTTCAACTGCGCTTAGATATCCACTAGCTTCACCCTTTTCAAACAGCGCCGTCTGCTCTGGCTCGATCATGTATATTTTATGCAGGACGGCAGACTGCCTCTAAGAGGACCCGGGTGAAGGGCACGAGGACGACTTCATCTTTGTTACACAGAGGTCTACAAGAGTGAGATGAAGCTAATAGATCTAGAGGTGCTAAGCTGGGAATATGTGGCAAATGATTGCTCAACTACTACGCAGGGATAGAACTAGGGAAAGAGAAATTGAAGCATGCCACTGAAGAAAAGCGCGCTAGAAGAAAGCACCGATAGAGAGCATCTTCAAATGCAGTCGCTTCACGCAAGACTGTTTTCCCAATATATATATATATATTTAACGCTCAGTGGTTAGAGCTTCGAGCTTACGATCGTGAGGTTGTGAGTTCGACTCCCGGACCGGGCTGGGTGTTGTGTTCTTGAGCAAGACATTTTATTTCACGTTGCTCCAGTTAACTCAGCTGTAGAAACGAGTTGCGACATCACTGGTTCCAAGCTATATCGGACTTTGCCTTTCCCTTGGATGACATCAGTGGTGTAGAGAGAGGAGGCTGGTATGCATGGGTGACTGCTGGCCTTCTACAAACATTATTGCCCGGACTTGCGCCTCGGAGGGTAACTTTCTAGGTGCAATTCCATGGTCATTCATATATGCTTTATTAAAAGCAGCAGAAATATCACAAAAATTGTCACTTAGAGTTTCACGTTCCCTTTCGTCTGACAGTTTTGTTAGAATGGAACAGAAATGATATTTCGAGTAAGAAAAGAAAAGAAAGGTAGCAGAACCATTTTCAAAGGTGTATCCTTTAAACTAGTTTTATATTTGATTTCTGTTCCTTTCTAACAAAACTGTCCTACGAACGGGAACGTGAAAATCTGAGTAACAGTTTTTGTGATATTTCTGCTGATTTTAATAAAGTATATATATATATATATATATATATATAATATATATATATATATACACACACATACGCACGCACACACACGCACACACACGCACACACACATACATGTATATATATATATATATATAGATATATATATATATATAGATATATATATATATATATTATATATATATATATATATATTATATATATATATATATATATATTATATATATATATACCACTACAATCTTTTGCCAGCTTTAGCCGCTGCACTGCAGCCTTTATGGGTACTTATTACGAGGTAGAATTTTATCGAACTTTTTTGTTTTACCTGAGTTTACCAGTTTATATTCCTTGTAGACTTATATATGACAATATGTTTGCCGCAATGTACTTCAGTATACAACCAATCAAAGAGAGACACAGCGAAGCATGTGTGTGTTTGTGTGTGTATGTGTTTGTGTGTGTATCTGAGACGTGCGCGCACATGTCTGTATATGTGTGTACGTGTGTGTGTATATGTCTGTATGTGTATGTGAGAAAGAGAGAGAGAGTTTGCGTACGCATGTGACAAGTTTTCTTACAGTTTTCAACGGCCAAATTTCACTTGCATGGCATCGGCCAAGCCATGATCACGACAGAAGAAAACATTCGCTTAATATGTTGCGCATTATGCTAGAATCAAGAACCACATGTTTGTGAAGTGAATTTTTTTTTAACAAAGTCGTATACACATAAATACTTGCAAGGTGAAAATATCACACAGCAAAAGCAATGCAAACATCAAAATATCATTTATTGCAAATTAAATCTCTAGATTAGCCATGTTGTTGAATTTTTTTTTTATGACATATAATTTATTTTTAGCATATTGTTAAAACTGTGCTTTAATAAGTTCCTTTCTCAAATACTTTTAAAACGAAATATTTTCAAATTCAATAACGTTTTAATCCGCCAGGAATCTTGAAATCTAAATATCTAAACAAAAAACTTTGAGATCACACATGCAGTTAAAACACTGAGAGACGGTATAGCATTACAAACACGCAAGCCATTCATACAGAAAGATGTGTACTCATACACACAAAGAGAAAATTATATAACAGATAGGCAATGCTGTCAAATGCATATGCACGTATAAGATTAAGTTCTATTTTTCAGTTTAAGCATTGCATTGTAGGGGTTATAAATATTATAATAATGGAAAATAATTTAATTTCTCTTTCAAATATATCTTTTTAAATTCCATATAAAAAAATATGCAGATTGTATACAAGCTGAGAATCAAAACAACTAAAAGTTATTTATATCCCACTAAGGGAATATAGCGTGCCATAGACAAACATTAATTTATATATAGAATTACACAGTAATAAGGTACGAATGCATACAGAGAATTAAGTGTATCTACATTTAATATAAAGAAATGTTTTCTTTTTTTGCTAAATATATAGCTTTGTTGCTTTAAAATCGAAGAACTGATATATAAGTAATATGAGCGAAAGTAATTTAAATAGTTTTTTTTAATTTTCGTAATAATATCATTGCAAATTGTCGGTACATTTTAGCAAACAAATTCGCTCTCGTGGAAACGGATTCACGCCCTCGTACCATTACTGAGGAAAAACGAAGAAAAATCAATAAACAAGTTTTTACTGAGTAAGTTGGATAGAATTTCATGGACTATAAATATAAGAGAATGCTGTAAATATAAAATATATAAATATGCTGAAACCTACGTTATGGTCATAATTTGTTAAGACATATAGATGCGTATTCAGTTAATACAAACGGGCAACGCTGAATGCTTGCTATCGAATAAAACCATATTTCCAAAGTTATATAAAATACCTGAAATCTGTAGATCGGAAATACATCGCACTAAGCATATCCTTGACCAAATACATAAAGTAGTCAAAGATGATATAATGAAAATAAATAGTTTATGATAGAAAAAAAGGAAGATATAGATCTAAGATAAGCATGAAAATCAATAAGTTGAACAGACAGGATATACATGGTATAAAATATTACACATATGATCATTTGATCATATTCACCATTTATAATATTCCAGTAAATCATAATTGACGAAGTAAAACATCAACATGTGTAAGATGCAGTTTTCTTTACTTCGTAAATTTAGCTCCCCTGTGTGTGGAAAGGTGACTTCTATCATTGACGTTGCTAGTCTCGCTACTAACGAAAAGGCCATACTTATCTGTCACTGTTCGATTTAAAAATATGTTTGATTTCACACTAACAATATCAGATATATTCTAGGATACAAGATGAGGAAGAGCTTGCCATTCCCATGAATTTATTTTCTCTTTTTTTTTTTCGTTTTGGTTATCTTGTTGAACGTGCTGCATTATTTTCATGGAACAGTCGTAAGGTCTCTCACTTCCATTCTCTTTCCATTTTTCCAATATCCCTGATATGATTTTGCACAGTGGACTGAGGTTTATTACGTCACCGATCCTTTGATGCGGATTGCCAGCAATTGTTTTCACTGCGTCGTTACTGAAAGCAGCTGCTCTTCCTGAACAAAACCCATTGAAAAAAACCAAAATCACCGTTTTTTAAAATTTGACCCATCTTTGGCATTTCCGAACATTTCCAAGCTGAAACATATACTGATATATTAGAGATAGAAAATTATAAAAATATATGAATACTAAAAATATACATGGACATGTGAATATATGGATATATAAACATAATAATAATGGAATATAGATAAAAACGTGTGTTTTTTTAATTAAAATATGGTATAGAGAAAATAATAGGCATTTAAAAGTGTTTGGGGTTACATGTTAGAAGAAAATAAATTATTCCAACTATCGTTTCTGAGGTTCATTCGGCCAAGTAAATGAATCTTAAGATTCATTTTCAGAGAATATCTCCTTCATCAGGGAAAAATTATATTTATGCTGGATATGCGTTCAGTTCTTTACCAAAGTATGAGATAATTGGATGCTTTTATAGAAGAGCGGATTTAGCTATGCAAATAACGGAAGTCTTTATGAAGGGTGATGGGAGTAAAATTAGATTGCTTACTGTCTTTCTTAAAATTTATATTTGTATTGGCGATATATTGTTATAAGCAGTAGGTTGTTCAGTTGTGCAACAGAAATGACTAGGGTTATTGCTAAGTGGATTCAGATTTAAATCGTCTCCCTACGCATATATATATATATACGACCGGCTTCCACACAGTTTCTTTCTGCCAAACATACATGACCTTGGTCAGTCCAAGACTATTGTTGAAGGCATTTGCTCAAGGTGCGCGAAGTGGAACTGAATACGAACCACGTCGTTGCAAAGCGAGTTTCTTAAGCACACATCCAGGCCTGTGGCTATATCAACGTTTGTGTATAATATGTTCACATTTTCTTTATGACTGCATTGTTTAATCATTTAAATATGCTGTTACTGAGAAAATCGATTTATGATACGCTATACAGCATTACACATGATCATTCCGTATAAAAATGAACATTACTGCAGCATTTATTTTTCTAAAACAATAGTTTTACGATAAAATATTTATTAGCTTATTTGTACACTTCTATATATTAACACTCATCATAACTGGACATAATTCAACGATGTGGGGCCTAGAGAAATGTGCGTAGGGAGCAATATCTTCCAGTGATTTGAAATATACAGTTCAATATTTCTTTATAAAAAAAAAAAAAAGGCAATTGTATTCGAATGAAAGACATGACAGTTTCGTCTCAATTGCTTCTCTATAACTTCTAATGAATTCTTGCAAACAGAAATATGAAACGAAATCAATCGAATTTGATGAAATTTAGAAAATACACTAAATTAAACGGAAATAATATATCATCATTGAAAGTCGACGAACACACATCTCAGGAAAAAATGCTGCAGATAAAGATTTTCTCAACTCACATATACATAAAAGACATAAATTTTCTGTTAAATATAATTCGTGATCAATCTCTCAAACGAGAGGAAAGCGCTAAATAAATAATTATCCAAAATTCCGAACCTTCCTTTTTCTTAAGATATACATTATATATAAAGTGTTGAGGTAAACATTTCTATTGATATCTGTGTGTGTGTGTGTGTGTGTGTGTGTGTGTGTGTGTGTGTGTGTGTGTGTGTGTGTGTTGTGTGTGTGTGTGTATGTGTGTGTGCGTGTGGTTGTGTGTGTGAAAATAAAGATATAAAATTATATTTTCACATAAATATTTTCATATAACGACTTTACTCTAAAAATTTTAACGTATGCTGTCACAAGGTAATTCTTATACAAGAAAAAGGGGAGTTAATTACTGGAAAAGTTTCGTATAGAAGTTTTCGCATAAAACAAGTTAAAGTATAAAATAAATTTTCGTATACAATCAGTTTGAGATTTTATTGTATCACATTTTACTAACCGATTTCGCTATGATTTAGATATAAGCTTCAATGCATTTTTAGTCCATGTGAGATTCATTTTATACAGCAATGTCGCGTATTTCATTTCCAAAACAAGACATGACTCTGCGCATTTCTTGTCACGAATGTTGTTTTCATAAGACCATATGTCAGTTAATATTTTCAGAAAGTGATATTTCTTTTTATACATAATTAATAGAGGTAAGGGTGTTTAATTAAAATATCAGATAAAAATATAAAGTTAGAGGTTTCTCTTTTGATAAATAATGTTTTCTTTACCCAGAATGTGTCTGATAATTTTTTTTAATGTCTTTATTGATATGCTAGTGTAATTGTTATTGATCCTGGTGAATACAAACATTATTCTTTCTCCTATAGGCACAAGGCCTGAAATATTTTGTGGAATGCGGTAGTTAAGCACATCGACCCCAATGCTCAACTGGTACTTATTTTATCGATCTTAAAACAATGGAAGGCAAAGAAGACAACGTATAACCGGAAGAAATAGTACTAAGCATTTTGTACAGCGCTGTATGATTCTGCCAACTTGCCGCATTTCCATACATGCATGACGATAATGTGTTACATTTACATTTTTAGTCTAGGGTGTCTGAAATGCATCGAGCTAAAAAGTAATTCATGACAACCATCTTATATTTAGAAAGGACAGAATATATTTTATACGGAATTCAGTTTTAAAATAGCAAACGAATGTAACTTCGAAAGAAATTCTACTCATATGGAGGCGCAATGGCCCAGTGGTTAGGGCAGCGGACTTGCGGTCGGAGGATCGCGGTTTCGATTCCCAGACCGGGCGTTGTATGTGTTTATTGAGCGAAAACACCTAAAAGCTCCACGAGGCTCCGGCAGGGGATGGTGGTGATCCCTGCTGTACTCTTTCACCACTCTAAAGGCGGTGCTCCAGCATGGCCGCAGTCAAATGACTGAAACAAGTACAAAAAAAAAAAGAATATGATGTTCATTTACAAAATTAAGAAATTCTCTCTGCAGATTACCTGATGAAGAATTACTCTACATTGATATATTCTACATTCACCTTCATAATATTTTGCATGAATTTAAGGCATCGTGCTGGAGGGTCGTCAGCGCCGAGTAAAATGCTTAACGGCATTTCATCCGTCTTTACGTTCTGAGGTCAAATTCCACCGAGATCGAATATGCCTTTCGTTCTTTCGGGATCGATAAAATACTACCAGTTGAGCTTTGGGGTCGATGTAACCGACTTACAGCCTCCGCCAAAATCGCTGTCCTTGTGCCACAATTTGAAAAGGGTGACTAGCAGGCAGAATCGTTAGCACGCCGGGCAAAATGTTTAGCGGTATTTCATCTGTCTTTATGTTCTGAGTTCAAATTCCGCATAGGTCAACTTTGCCTTTCATGCTTTCGAGGTCGATAAAATAAGTTCTAATAGAGTACTAGAGTCGATGTAATCGACTTACGATATCCATCCGAATTTGAATCCAATATTTCACGTAAATTAGTCAAAACCGTTCCCTACATGTATCTATTTAATCTTCTGTCAATGCGACATTCAACAATTCAGAATATTACAACGTAGCCTTATTGACATTTCATTGAAAAGTTTAGATATAACCCACAAGCTCAAACTGAAGTGAAAAACAGAAAACTTACGAAATACAATCCACCCACCTTTTCTTCAAGACTTGTTCAATATCTGAAGGGGAAAAATAATATTTCGATTTTTCCAAAAATATTACAAAATTGTCTTTAAGG